>NC_060185.1:100614947-100627447 GCF_021184085.1 Oncorhynchus gorbuscha | reverse complement strand
AGCTCTGATGACGCACTGATGAGACAACCAACTCGTTCCTCCGACGTGGTGAGACCTGGTCCACCAGGACGGGACAGGCAGAGATGCCGGCCGGTCACTGACCCAAAGAAACCTAGTGACGTATGGGTCCTTTTCTCTCTCAGTACCACACACACACACACACACACACACACACACACACACACACACACACACACACACACACACACACACACACACACACACACACACACACACACACACACACACACCACTCTATACTCCTCTGTAAACTGGTCATCTCTGTATACCCGTCGCAAGACCCACTGGTTGATGCTTATTTATAAAACCCCCTTAGGCCTCACTCCTCCCCTGTCTGAGATATCTACTGCAGCCCTCATCCTCCACATACAACACCCTTTCTGCCAGTCACATTCTGTTAAAGGTCCCCAAAACACACACATCCCTGGGTCGCTCCTCTTTTCAGTTCACTGCAGCCAGTGACTGGAACCAGCTGCAACCAACACTCAAACTGGACAGTTTTATCTCTTCATTCAAAGACTCAATCATGGACACTCTTACTGACAGTTGTGGCTGCTTTGTGTGATGTATTGTTGTCTCTACCTTCTTGTCCTTTGTGCTGTTGTCTGTGATGTTGTCTCTACCTTCTTGTCCTTTGTGCTGTTGTCTGTGATGTATTGTTGTCTCTACCTTCTTGTCCTTTGTGCTGTTGTCTGGGCCCAATAAAGTACCATGTTTTGTGCTGCTACCACGTTGTGTTGCTACCACGTTGTGTTGCTACCACGTTGTGCTGCTACCACGTTGTGTTGCTACCACGTTGTGTTGCTACCACGTTGTGTTGCTACCTGTGTTGTCATGTTGTGTTGCTGCCATGCTATGTTGTTGTCTTAGGTCTCTCTTTATGTAGTGTAGTGGTGTCTCTCTTGTCTTGATGTGAGTTGTTTCCTATATATATATATTATTTTACCTTTATTTAACTAGGCAAGTCAGTTAAGAACAAATTCTTATTTTCAATGACGGCCTAGGAACAGTGGGTTAACTGCCTGTTCAGGGGCAGAATGACAGATTTGTACCTTGTCAGCTCGGGGGTTTGAACTTGCAACCTTCCGGTTACTAGTCCAACTTCTCTAACCACTAGGCTACCCTGCCGTCCTGTCCCCGCAGGAGGCCTTTTTTTTCAAAATATGCTTTAACCAAAGCTACACAAGCATTTGTGTAAGAGTATTGATAGCCTAGCATAGCATTAAGCCTAGCATTCAGCAGGCAACATTTTCACAAAAACAAGAAAAGCATTCAAATAAAATCATTTACCTTTGAAGAACTTCGGATGTTTTCAATGACGAGACTCTCAGTTAGATAGCAAATGTTAATTTTTTCCAAAAATATTATTTGTGTCCGTTTTGTTCATCACATTTGCCTAAGAAAATAAAATGAAAATGCAGTCACTTACAACGGCAAACTTTTTTCCAAATTAGCTCCATAATATCAACAGAAACATGGCAAACGTTGTTTAGAATCAATCCTCAAGGTGTTTTTCACATATCTATTCGATAATCTATCAGTGGTGGCAGTTGGCTTCTCATCAGAAACAAACGGAAAAATTCTGCAGCTGGAGATTACGCAATAATTGCGACGGAGGACAACAAGCGACAACCTGGTAAATGTAGTCTCTTAGGGTAAATCTTCCAATGATACGTCACAATGCTGCAGACATCTTGGGGAAAACGTGGAAAAGGTAAGCTGACTCCTAGCTCATTCACAGCCATATAAGGAGTCATTGGCATGAGGCGGTTTCAAAAAATGCGGCACTTCCTGATTGTATTTTTATCTGGGTTTTTTCTGTAACATCAGTTCTGTGGCACTCACAGACAATATCTTTGCAGTTTCGGAAACGTCAGAGTGTTTTCTTTCCAAAGCTGTCAATTATATGCATAGTCGAGCATCTTTTCGTGACAAAATATCTTGTTTAAAACGGGAACGTTTTTCATCCAAAAATTAAAAGAGCACCCCCTATATCGAAGAAGTTAAATGAAATGACATAAAAAAGCACTTAATAATTAACTAGGTCTTTCCTTGCAGCACTGGACCACACGACTGGACAATAATCAAGATTAGACAAAGCTAGAACCTGCTTTCTGTGGTGTCAAAAAAGCAGAGCATCTCTTTATTATGGCCAGACCTCTTCCCATCTCTATATTATGGCCAGACCTCTTCCCATCTCTTTATTACGGCCAGACCTCTCCCCATCTCTTTATTACGGCCAGACCTCTCTCCATCTCTTTATTATGGCCAGACCTCTCTCCATCTCTTTATTATGGCCAGACCTCTCTCCATCTCTTTATTATGGCCAGACCTCTTCCCATCTCTTTATTACGGCCAGACCTCTCCCCATCTCTTTATTACGGCCAGACCTCTCTCCATCTCTTTATTATGGCCAGACCTCTCTCCATCTCTTTATTATGGCCAGACCTCTTCCCATCTCTTTATTATGGCCAGACCTCTTCCCATCTCTTTATTATGGCCAGACCTCTTCCCATCTCTTTATTATGGCCAGACCTCTTCCCATCTCTTTATTATGGCCAGACCTCTTCCCATCTCTTTATTATGGCCAGACCTCTTCCCATCTCTTTATTATGGCCAGACCTCTCTCCATCTCTTTATTATGGCCAGACCTCTTCCCATCTTTACAACCATTGAATCATTATGTTTTGACCATGACAGTATACAATCTAAAATTACTTGGTAAAGCCTGACAGCTTGATGAAAACCAGTCAATATTCAGGCCCACAAGAAAGTAGACTTCTCTGTTTACATCACATTCACTATCAAGCATTTCACACATATTATTTAGATACTGACCGATGGCCTATAGCAACACCCCCAAAGAAAAGGTGTTAGACGTGCCAAGTGAACCTGCAACCACAACACTTCAATAACACTTGACATAAGATCTTCTCTAACCATTATAGGGATATGGCTCTGAATATATGCAGCAACACCTCCCCCATAAGCATTCCTGTCTCTTCTATAGATGTTATATCCTTGCATTGCTACTGCTGTAGCATCAAATTAATTATCTAAGTGAGTCTCAGAAATGGCTAATATATGAATGTTCTCTGATGTTAGCAAGTTATTGATTTCATGAACCTTATTTCTAAGGCTACATATATTATATGGGTTATTTTCAGCCCTTTCCAGAGATAGACATAATATAGACAAAAATATACATTCAGCAGTCCATTAACCTCTTTGGCATTCTGGTTTTTGGTTGGAATTTCGGACGGCTGACGTGCCCAAAATAAACTGCCTGTTACTCAGGCCCAGAAGCTAGGATATGCAAATACTGGTAGCATTGGATAGAAAACACTCTGAAGTTTCAAAAACTCTTAAAATAATGTTTGTGAGTATAACAGAACTGATATGGCTTGCGAAATCCCGAGGAAAATCCATCCAGGAAGCAGGATTTTTTTGACGTGAGTGGTTTTCCATTTAATGCCTATTGACTATGTAATGGGTTAGGGCCCAGATTGCAGTTCCTATGGCTTCCACTAGATGTCAACAGTCTTTAGACATGGTTTCAGGCTTTTTTTTCTGAAAAACAACAAAGGAAAATACCTTTTGGTTAGGGGACTGGGCAAGCATGCAGTACTGGTTTTCACTCGAGACTGTGTGCATGCCCTTCATTCTTTTTCCTTTCTATTGAATACGCTATTGTCTGGTTGAAAGATTGTCGATTATTTAGATAATTGACACCCTGACAATTAGTTATAAACATTGTTTGACGTGTTTTGACGAACGTTACCGGTACTATTAGGATGTATTCGTCTGCATGTTTTGACTGCCTTTGAGCCAGTGGATTACTGAACAAAAACGCGCCAACAAAACAGAGTTTTTGGGATATAAAGAAGGACTTTATCAAACATAAGGACCATTTGTTATGTAGCTGGGACCCTTGTGATTGCAACCAGATGAAGATCTTCAAAGGTAAGTGATTTATTTTATTGCTATTTCTGACTTTTGTTCTCTGCTTGGTTGGAAAATGTTTGTATGCTTTTGTGTGTGGGGCGCTGTCCTCAGATAATCGCATGGTCTGCTTTCGCCGTAAAGCCTTTTAGAAATCTGACAAAGCGGCTGGATTAACAAGAAATTAATCTTTAAACCGATGTATAACACTTGCATTTTCATGAATGATTATTATTACTATAATTTGAATTTGGCGCTCTGCAATTTCACCGGATGTTGTTGGGGTGGGTCGCTACCGGGACGTCTTATCAATTGATGTATTGTGCTGTGGGTTTGAAGCTTCGAACCCATAGGCTTGGCTCTCTCATCCCTTCCAGGCTTCTGGGAGGGAGGGTGGCCAATGAGCCTGTCATAGTGGGTGTAAGCAATGTCCCCACTCACTCTTCCAGCTTTCAAAATTAAACAGTCCAACAGTCCAACAGTCCAACAAACAAACAGTCCAACAGTCCATCACACCCTGATCTGTTTCACCTGTCTTTGTGATTGTCTCCACCCCCCTCCAGGTGTCACACACCCTGATCTGTTTCACCTGTCTTTGTGATTGTCTCCACCCCCCTCCAGGTGTCACACACCCTGATCTGTTTCACCTGTCTTTGTGCTTGTCTCCACCCCCCTCCAGGTGTCACACCCTGATCTGTTTCACCTGTCTCCACCCCCCACCAGGTGTCACACCCTGATCTGTTTCACCTTTCTTTGTGATTGTCTCCACCCCCCTCCAGGTGTCACACCCTGATCTGTTTCACCTGTCTTTGTGATTGTCTCCACCCCCCTCCAGGTGTCCCACCCTGATCTGTTTCACCTGTCTTTGTGATTGTCTCCACCCCCACCAGGTGTCACACAACCTGATCTGTTTCACCTGTCTTTGTGATTGTCTCCACCCCCTCCAGGTGTCCCACCCTGATCTGTTTCACCTGCCTTTGTGATTGTCTCCACCCCCCACCAGGTGTCACACAACCTGATCTGTTTCACCTGTCTTTGTGATTGTCTCCACCCCCTCCAGGTGTCACACCCTGATCTGTTTCCCCTGTCTTTGTGATTGTCTCCACCCCCCTCCAGGTGTCACACCCTGATCTGTTTCACCTGTCTTTGTGCTTGTCTCCACCCCCCTCCAGGTGTCACACACCCTGATCTGTTTCACCTGTCTTTGTGATTGTCTCCACCCCCCACCAGGTGTCACACAACCTAATCTGTTTCACCTGTCTTTGTGCTTGTCTCCACCCTCCTCCAGGTGTCACACCCTGATCTGTTTCACCTGTCTTTGTGATTGTCTCCACCCCCCTCCAGGTGTAACACCCTGATCTGTTTCACCTGTCTTTGTGCTTGTCTCCACCCCCCTCCAGGTGTCACACCCTGATCTGTTTCACCTGTCTTTGTGATTGTCTCCACCCCCTCCAGGTGTCACACCCTGATCTGTTTCACCTGTCTTTGTGCTTGTCTCCACCCCCTCCAGGTGTCACACCCTGATCTGTTTCACCTGTCTTTGTGATTGTCTCCACCCCCTCCAGGTGTCACACCCTGATCTGTTTCACCTGTCTCCACCCCCTCCAGGTGTCACACACCCTGATCTGTTTCACCTGTCTTTGTGATTGTCTCCACCCCCTCCAGGTGTCCCACCCTGATCTGTTTCACCTGTCTTTGTGATTGTCTTCACCCCCCACCAGGTGTCACACAACCTGATCTGTTTCACTTGTCTTTGTGCTTGTCTCCACCCCCTCCAGGTGTAACACCCTGATCTGTTTCACCTGTCTTTGTGATTGTCTCCACCCCCCTCCAGGTGTCACACCCTGATCTGTTTCACCTGTCTTTGTGCTTGTCTCCACCCCCCACCAGGTGTCACACCCTGATCTGTTTCACCTGTCTTTGTGATTGTCTCCCCCCTCCAGGTGTCACACCCTGATCTGTTTCACCTGTCTTTGTGATTGTCTCCACCCCCTCCAGGTGTCACACCCTGATCTGTTTCACCTGTCTTTGTGATTGTCTCCACCCCCTCCAGGTGTCACACACCCTGATCTGTTTCACCTGTCTCCACCCCCTCCAGGTGTCACACACCCTGATCTGTTTCACCTGTCTTTGTGATTGTCTCCACCCCCTCCAGGTGTCACACCCTGATCTGTTTCACCTGTCTTTGTGATTGTCTCCACCCCCACCAGGTGTCACACCCTGATCTGTTTCACCTGTCTTTGTGCTTGTCTCCACCCCCTCCAGGTGTCACACCCTGATCTGTTTCACCTGTCTTTGTGATTGTCTCCACCCCCACCAGGTGTCACACCCTGATCTGTTTCACCTGTCTTTGTGATTGTCTCCACCCCCCTCCAGGTGTCACACACCCTGATCTGTTTCACCTGTCTTTGTGATTGTCTCCACCCCCCTCCAGGTGTCACACCCTGATCTGTTTCACCTGTCTTTGTGATTGTCTCCACCCCCCTCCAGGTGTCACACCCTGATCTGTTTCACATGTCTTTGTGATTGTCTCCACCCCCCACCAGGTGTCTCCCATCTTCCCCATTATCCCCAGTGTATTTATACCTGTGTTCTCTGGTTATCTGTTGCCAGTTAGTTTTGTTCATCAAGTCTACCAGTGTTTTCCCCCTTGCTCCTGTCTGTTTCTAGGCCCTGTTTTCTAGTTTTCCTGGTTTTGACCATTCTGCCTGCCCTGAGCCTGCTGTTCTGTACCTTATGGACTCTGGTCTGGATTACTGAGACTGTCTGCCGTTCTGTACCTTATGGACTCTGGTCTGGATTACTGACCTCTGCCTGCCCTTGACCTGTTGTTTTGTCTGAACCCTGTTCTAATAATAAACTTTTGTTACTTCTACATTGTCTGCATCTGGATCTTCCCTGAAACGAGATAATAGTTTCATGCTCTACCTCAGGACGGCCAAAAGAGAGGTTTGAAGGGAGAGGAGGGAATTGGCCGATCGCCATCGCAATGAGCACATCTAGAGAAAGGTTATCTTCCCGGGATGCCAACAGTATGGTATTAACTGAGCCTGTATATAGTATTAACTGACCCTGTATATAGTATTAACTGACCCTGTATATAGTATGGTATTAACTGACCCTGTATATAGTATTAACTGACCCTGTATATAGTATGGTATTAACTGACCCTGTATATAGTATTAACTGACCCTGTATATAGTATGGTACTAACTGACCCTGTATATAGTATGGTATTAACTGACCCTGTATATAGTATGGTACTAACTGACCCTGTATATAGTATGGTACTAACTGACCCTGTATATAGTATAGTACTAACTGACCCTGTATATAGTATAGTATTAACTGACCCTGTATATAGTATGGTATTAACTGACCCTGTATATAGTATGGTATTAACTGACCCTGTATATAGTATGGTATTAACTGACCCTGTATATAGTATGGTATTAACTGACCCTGTATATAGTATTAACTGACCCTGTATATAGTATAGTATTAACTGACCCTGTATATAGTATGGTATTAACTGACCCTGTATATAGTATGGTATTAACAGACCCTGTATATAGTATTAACTGACCCTGTATATAGTATGGTATTAACTGACCCTGTATATAGTATGGTATTAACTGACCCTGTATATAGTATGGTATTAACTGACCCTGTATATAGTATGGTATTAACAGACCCTGTATATAGTATTAACTGACCCTGTATATAGTATGGTATTAACTGACCCTGTATATAGTATGGTACTAACTGACCCTGTATATAGTATAGTACTAACTGACCCTGTATATAGTATTAACTGACCCTGTATATAGTATGGTACTAACTGACCCTGTATATAGTATGGTATTAACAGACCCTGTATATAGTATGGTATTAACTGACCCTGTATATAGTATGGTATTAACTGACCCTGCATATAGTATGGTATTAACTGACCCTGTATATAGTATGGTATTAACTGACCCTGTATATAGTATGGTATTAACTGACCCTGTATATAGTATGGTATTATCTGACCCTGTATATAGTATTAACTGACCCTGTATATAGTATGGTATTAACTGACCCTGTATATAGTATTAACTGACCCTGTATATAGTATGGTATTAACTGACCCTGTATATAGTATGGTATTAACTGACCCTGTATATAGTATTAACTGACCCTGTATATAGTATGGTATTAACTGACCCTGTATATAGTATTAACTGACCCTGTATATAGTATGGTATTAACTGACCCTGTATATAGTATGGTACTAACTGACCCTGTATATAGTATGGTATTAACTGACCCTGTATATAGTATGGTATTAACTGACCCTGTATATAGTATGGTATTAACTGACCCTGTATATAGTATGGTATTAACTGACCCTGTATATAGTATGGTATTAACTGACCCTGTATATAGTATGGTATTAACTGACCCTGTATATATAACTGACCCTGTATATAGTGGTATTAACTGACCCATTAACTGACCCTGTATATAGTATGGTATTAACTGACCCTGTATATAGTATGGTATTAACTGACCCTGTATATAGTATGGTACAAACTGACCCTGTATATAGTATGGTATTAACTGACCCTGTATATAGTATTAACTGACCCTGTATGTAGTATGGTATTAACTGACCCTGTATATAGTATGGTACTAACTGACCCTGTATATAGTATGGTATTAACTGACCCTGTATATAGTATTAACTGACCCTGTATATAGTATGGTATTAACTGACCCTGTATATAGTATTAACTGACCCTGTATATAGTATGGTATTAACTGACCCTGTATATAGTATGGTATTAACTGACCCTGTATATAGTGTGGTATTAACTGACCCTGTATATAGTATGGTATTAACTTACCCTGTATATAGTATGGTATTAACTGACCCTGTATATAGTATGGTATTAACTGACCCTGTATATAGTATTAACTGACCCTGTATATAGTATGGTATTAACTGACCCTGTATATAGTATGGTATTAACTGACCCTGTATATAGTATGGTATTAACTGACCCTGTATATAGTATGGTATTAACTGACCCTGTATATAGTGTGGTATTAACTGACCCTGTATATAGTATGGTATTAACTGACCCTGTATATAGTATGGTATTAACTTACCCTGTATATAGTATGGTATTAACTGACCCTGTATATAGTATGGTATTAACTAACCCTGTATATAGTATTAACTGACCCTGTATATAGTATGGTATTAACTGACCCTGTATATAGTATGGTACTAACTGACCCTGTATATAGTATGGTATTAACTGACCCTGTATATAGTATGGTATTAACTTACCCTGTATATAGTATGGTATTAACTGACCCTGTATATAGTATGGTATTAACTAACCCTGTATATAGTATTAACTGACCCTGTATATAGTATGGTATTAACTGACCCTGTATATAGTATGATACTAACTGACCCTGTATATAGTATTAACTGACCCTGTATATAGTATTAACTGACCCTGTATATAGTATGGTATTAACTGACCCTGTATATAGTATTAACTGACCCTGTATATAGTATGGTATTAACTGACCCTGTATATAGTATGGTATTAACTGACCCTGTATATAGTGTGGTATTAACTGACCCTGTATATAGTATGGTATTAACTGACCCTGTATATAGTGTGGTATTAACTGACCCTGTATATAGTATGGTATTAACTGACCCTGTATATAGTATGGTACTAACTGACCCTGTATATAGTATTAACTGACCCTGTATATAGTATTAACTGACCCTGTATATAGTATGGTATTAACTGACCCTGTATATAGTATTAACTGACCCTGTATATAGTATAGTACTAACTGACCCTGTATATAGTATGGTATTAACTGACCCTGTATATAGTGTGGTATTAACTGACCCTGTATATAGTATGGTATTAACTGACCCTGTATATAGTATGGTATTAACTGACCCTGTATATAGTGTGGTATTAACTGACCCTGTATATAGTATGGTATTAACTGACCCTGTATATAGTATGGTATTATCTGACCCTGTATATAGTATTAACTGACCCTGTATATAGTATGGTATTAACTGACCCTGTATATAGTATGGTATTAACTGACCCTGTATATAGTATTAACTGACCCTGTATATAGTATGGTATTAACTGACCCTGTATATAGTATGGTATTAACTGACCCTGTATATAGTATGGTATTAACTGACCCTGTATATAGTATTAACTGACCCTGTATATAGTATGGTATTAACTGACCCTGTATATAGTATGGTACTAACTGACCCTGTATATAGTATGGTATTAACTGACCCTGTATATAGTATGGTACAAACTGACCCTGTATATAGTATGGTATTAACTGACTCTGTATATAGTATGGTATTAACTGACCCTGTATATAGTATGGTATTAACTGGCCCTGTATATAGTATGGTATTAACTGACCCTGTATATAGTGTGGTATTAACTGACCCTGTATATAGTATGGCATTAACTGACCCTGTATATAGTATGGTATTAACTGACCCTGTATATAGTATGGTATTAACTGACCCTGTATATAGTATGGTACAAACTGACCCTGTATATAGTATGGTATTAACTGACCCTGTATATAGTATTAACTGACCCTGTATGTAGTATGGTATTAACTGACCCTGTATATAGTATGGTACTAACTGACCCTGTATATAGTATTAACTGAGTATATAGTATTAACTGACCCTGTATATAGTAGTATTAACTGACCCTGTATATAGTATGGTATTAACTGACCCTGTATATAGTATTAACTGACCCTGTATATAGTATGGTATTAACTGACCCTGTATATAGTATGGTATTAACTGACCCTGTATATAGTGTGGTATTAACTGACCCTGTATATAGTATGGTATTAACTTACCCTGTATATAGTATGGTATTAACTGACCCTGTATATAGTATGGTATTAACTGACCCTGTATATAGTATTAACTGACCCTGTATATAGTATGGTATTAACTTACCCTGTATATAGTATGGTATTAACTGACCCTGTATATAGTATGGTATTAACTGACCCTGTATATAGTATGGTATTAACTGACCCTGTATATAGTGTGGTATTAACTGACCCTGTATATAGTATGGTATTAACTGACCCTGTATATAGTATGGTATTAACTTACCCTGTATATAGTATGGTATTAACTGACCCTGTATATATTATGGTATTAACTAACCCTGTATATAGTATTAACTGACCCTGTATATAGTATGGTATTAACTGACCCTGTATATAGTATGGTACTAACTGACCCTGTATATAGTATGGTATTAACTGACCCTGTATATAGTATGGTATTAACTTACCCTGTATATAGTATGGTATTAACTGACCCTGTATATAGTATGGTATTAACTAACCCTGTATATAGTATTAACTGACCCTGTATATAGTATGGTATTAACTGACCCTGTATATAGTATGGTACTAACTGACCCTGTATATAGTATTAACTGACCCTGTATATAGTATTAACTGACCCTGTATATAGTATGGTATTAACTGACCCTGTATATAGTATTAACTGACCCTGTATATAGTATGGTATTAACTGACCCTGTATATAGTATGGTATTAACTGACCCTGTATATAGTGTGGTATTAACTGACCCTGTATATAGTATGGTATTAACTGACCCTGTATATAGTGTGGTATTAACTGACCCTGTATATAGTATGGTATTAACTGACCCTGTATATAGTATGGTATTAACTGACCCTGTATATAGTATGGTATTAACTGACCCTGTATATAGTATTAACTGACCCTGTATATAGTATTAACTGACCCCTGTATAATAGTATAGTATTAACTGACCCTGTATATAGTATGGTATTAACTGACCCTGTATATAGTATGGTATTAACTGACCCTGTATAGTGTGGTATTAACTGACCCTGTATATAGTATGGTATTAACTGACCCTGTATATAGTATGGTATTAACTGACCCTGTATATAGTGTGGTATTAACTGACCCTGTATATAGTATGGTATTAACTGACCCTGTATATAGTATGGTATTAACAGACCCTGTATATAGTATTAACTGACCCTGTATATAGTATGGTATTAACTGACCCTGTATATAGTATGGTATTAACTGACCCTGTATATAGTATGGTATTAACTGACCCTGTATATAGTATTAACTGACCCTGTATATAGTATAGTACTAACTGACCCTGTATATAGTATGGTATTAACAATTTGTAAGTCGCTCTGGATAAGAGCGTCTGCTAAATGACTTAAATGTAAATGTAAATGTATATAGTATGGTATTAACTGACCCTGTATATAGTATGGTATTAACTGACCCTGTATATAGTATGGTATTAACAGACCCTGTATATAGTATTAACTGACCCTGTATATAGTATGGTATTATCTGACCCTGTATATAGTATTAACTGACCCTGTATATAGTATGGTATTAACTGACCCTGTATATAGTA
>NC_060185.1:100599947-100609947 GCF_021184085.1 Oncorhynchus gorbuscha | reverse complement strand
GAGAGAGAGAGAGAGAGAGAGAGAGAGAGAGAGAGAGAGAGAGAGAGAGAGAGAGAGAGAGAGAGAGAGCAAAAGAACCAAGGCCAGGCAGATGTACAGACAGATATATTTCCAGATATACAAACATTTAGACAGACAGACAGACAGACAGACAGACAGACAGACAGACAGACAGACAGACAGACAGACAGACAGACAGACAGACAGACAGACAGACAGACAGACAGACAGACAGACAGGCAGACAGGCAGACAGACAGACAGACAGGCAGACAGGCAGGCAGACAGACAGACAGACAGACAGACAGACAGACAGACAGACAGACAGACAGACAGACAGACAGACAGACAGACAGACAGACAGACAGACAGACAGACAGACAGGCAGACAGGCAGACAGACAGACAGACAGGCAGACAGACCCACATGGCACCCTATCCCCTTGGGATCTTGTCAAAGGCAGCACACTATCTAGGGACTACGGTGCCATTTGGGACATGCCCAGAGCCTGCAGCGTCTTGCCAAGCTGATCCATGCTTTACGGCCCGAGTGCCAACACAGAGCTTTTTAATGGAGCTGACATTCATGCAACATGTGGTTCACTAGTTCCATAGCAGACACAGGAAGCCTACAGTACTTAAACCCTAACCACACACTCCACATGCTGTCCTCTGATCTACTGTAATACTGTGGACAAGTACAGGGTTAAACCCTAACCACACACTCCACATGCTGTCCTCTGATCTACTGTAATACTGTGGACTTGGACAGAGTTAAACCCTACCACACACTCCACATGCTGTCCTCTGATCTACTGTAATACTGTGGACTTGGACAGAGTTAAACCCTACCACACACTCCACATGCTGTCCTCTGATCTACTGTAATACTGTGGACTAGGACAGAGTTAAACCCTACCACACACTCCACATGCTGTCCTCTGATCTACTGTAATACTGTGGACTAGGACAGAGTTAAACCCTAACCACACACTCCACATGTTGTCCTCTGATCTACTGTACTACTGTGGACTAGGACAGGGTTAAACCCTAACCACACACTCCACATGCTGTCCTCTGATCTACTACTGTAATACTGTGGACAAGTACAGGGTTAAACCCTAACCACACACTCCACATGCTGTCCTTTGATCTACTACTGTAATACTGTGGACTAGGACAGTACTTAAACCCTACCACACACTCCACATGCTGTCCTCTGATCTACTGTAATACTGTGGGCTAGGACAGAGTTAAACCCTAACCACACACTCCACATGCTGTCCTCTGATCTACTGTAATACTGTGGACTAGGACAGGGTTAAACCCTACCACACACTCCACATGCTGTCCTCTGATCTACTGTAATACTGTGGACTAGGACAGGGTTAAACCCTAACACTCTGATTGGATGTTTGAATGCGGACCCTGTCTATCTCTGTTTTAAATTTGTACTTTTTATTTATTGAGCAGACAGGGGGCTTGCAGTGAAGCCCTCAGTGGTTACTACCAGTGGATCTAACAACCGGAAGCTGACAAGGTACAATCTGTCGTTCTGCCCCTGAACAGGCAGTTAACCCACTAACAGTTCCCATCTAACAATTGTAAATAAGAATTTGTTCTTAACTGACTTGCCTGGTTAAATAAATACAATACAAATATCCCATGTTTGAATACATCATACCAGTCATCTTTCTTTCTTTCTAAATTTGTATTCCTTTTTATTTATTGAATATCTAAAACTACAATATAGTCATCCAACAGCCATCTAATAACTACATCATACCAGTCATCTAACAGACTCCCATCTAACAACTACATCATACCAGTCATCTAACAGACTCCCATCTAACAACTACATCATACCAGTCATCTAACAGACTCCCATCTAACAACTACATCATACCAGTCATCTAACAGACTCCCATCTAACAACTACATCATACCAGTCATCTAACAGACTCCCATCTAACAACTACATCATACCAGTCATCTAACAGACTCCCATCTAACAACTACATCATACCAGTCATCTAACAGACTCCCATCTAACAACTACATCATACCAGTCATCCAACAGACTCCCATCTAACAACTACATCATACCAGTCATCCAACAGACTCCCATTCAACAACTACATCACACCAGTCATCTAACAGACTCCCATCTAACAACTACATCATACCAGTCATCTAACAGACTCCCATCTAACAACTACATCATACCAGTCATCTAACAGACTCCCATCTAACAACTACATCATACCAGTCATCTAACAGACTCCCATTCAACAACTACATCATACCAGTCATCTAACAGACTCCCATTCAGAGTGACACAGAGAAGCATCCAGGGTGTGTATATTCATGTGTACAAACACCTGCACTGCATCAGCCTCAGGCAAACCGACATTAGTTGTAAAAACACGGCCACTTGGTGTCGTTCAAATGTACTTTTATTATGTTTTATTTTGACTTTATTAAAATACATTTATCTTTTGACCATCATTCTCTCTCTCACACAGCAACTCCACTCCCACTTGTCTCCAATTCCACATACTAACCCTCAGCTTCCCTCAGCCCATCCCAACCCTCAGCTTCCCTCAGCCCATCCCATGCCAACACCCAGCTTCCCTCAGCCCATCCCATCCCAACCCTCAGCTTCCCTTATCCCATCCCAACCCTCAGCTTCCCTCATCCCATCCCAACCCTCAGCTTCCCTCATCCCATCCCAACTCTCAGCTTCCCTCAGCCCATCCCAACCCTCAGCTTCCCTCAGCCCATCCCAACCCTCAGCTTCCCTCAGCCCATCCCAACCCTCAGCTTCCCTCATCCCATCCCAACCCTCAGCTTCCCTCAGCCCATCCCAACCCTCAGCTTCCCTCAGCCCATCACAACCCTCAGCTTCCCTCAGCCCATCCCAACCCTCAGCTTCCCTCATCCCATCCCAACCCCCAACTTCCCTCAGCCCATCCCATCCCAACACTCAGCTTCCCTCAGCCCATCCCAACCCTCAGCTTCCCTCAGCCCATCCCAACCCTCAGCTTCCCTCATCCCATCCCAACCCTCAGCTTCCCTCAGCCCATCCCTACCCTCAGCTTCCCTCATCCCATCCCAACCCTCAGCTTCCCTCAGCCCATCCCAACCCTCAGCTTCCGTCAGCCCATCCCAACCCTCAGCTTCCCTCAGCCCATCCCAACCCTCAGCTTCCCTCAGCCCATCCCAACCCTCAGCTTCCCTCAGCCCATCCCAACCCTCAGCTTCCCTCATCCCATACCATCAGGAAAATGAACGCTCGCCACGCTGCACCTTGATCTGGTCATTTCCACGACGACGGCCGTGACATAAATGCCCCAAATACTCAACATTTTGTTGGTGGCAAGAATTGTACATAATAATAATAAAGTGAAGTCTTGACTCTTGTGTGTTTTTATATATCAACTCATACACCCTGTACCATGGAATCGGTTCATCAAAAATCTCCTCCCAACTCTTTTGCAATCTGTATGACACAGTTGTCAACATCCTGGTCCTCAAATGAAACTGGTAAACTTTCCTATTTATGCTATTTTTATTCCTCTGCCAGGTTTGATCCTTTATATTGGGCAGACAGACCAGTTCCCTACCTCCTCCCGCTGCCACCTGCCTCCTCCAGTATTGATCCTTTATATTGGGCAGACAGACCAGTTCCCTACCTCCTCCAGTATTGATCCTTTATATTGGGCAGACAGACCAGTTCCCTACCTCCTCCAGTATTGATCCTTTATATTGGGCAGACAGACCAGTTCCCTACCTCCTCCCGCTGCCACCTGCCTCCTCCAGTATTGATCCTTTATATTGGGCAGACAGACCAGTTCTACCTCCTCCCCCTCCTGGGCAGACAGACCCCCTGCCTCCTCCAGTATTGATCCTTTATATTGGGCAGACAGACCAGTTCCCTACCTCCTCCAGTATTGATCCTTTATATTGGGCAGACAGATCAGACCTCCTCCCCCTGCCTCCTCCAGTATTGATCCTTTATATTGGGCAGACAGACCAGTTCCCTACCTCCTCCCGCTGCCACCTGCCTCCTCCAATTTTGATCCTTTATATTGGGCAGACAGACCAGTTCCCTGCCTTCTCCAGGTCTGATCCTTTATATTGGGCAGACAGACCAGTTCCCTACCTCCTCCAGTATTGATCCTTTATATTGGGCAGACAGACCAGTTCCCTACCTCCTCCCGCTGCCACCTGCCTCCTCCAATTTTGATCCTTTATATTGGGCAGACAGACCAGTTCCCTGCCTCCTCCTGCTGCCACCTGCCTCCTCCAGTTTTGATCCTTTATATTGGGCAGACAGACCAGTTCCCTACCTTCTCCAGGTCTGATCCTTTATATTGGGCAGACAGACCAGTTCCCTACCTCCTCCAGTATTGATCCTTTATATTGGGCAGACAGACCAGTTCCCTACCTCCTCCCGCTGCCACCTGCCTCCTCCAGTATTGCTCCTTTATATTGGGCAGACAGACCAGTTCCCTACCTCCTCCCGCTGCCACCTGCCTCCTCCAGTATTGATCCTTTATATTAGGCAGACAGACCAGTTCCCTACCATCTCCAGGTCTGATCCTTTATATTGGGCAGACAGACCAGTTCCCTACCTCCTCCCCCTGCCTCCTCCAGTATTGATCCTTTATATTGGGCAGACAGACCAGTTCCCTACCTCCTCCAGTATTGATCCTTTATATTGGGCAGACAGATCAGTTCCCTACCTCCTCCCCCTGCCTCCTCCAGTATTGATCCTTTATATTGGGCAGACAGACCAGTTCCCTACCTCCTCCCGCTGCCACCTGCCTCCTCCAGTTTTGATCCTTTATATTGGGCAGACAGACCAGTTCCCTGCCTCCTCCTGCTGCCACCTGCCTCCTCCAGTTTTGATCCTTTATATTGGACAGACAGACCAGTTCCCTGCCTCCTTCCACCTCCCTCCTCCAGTATTGATCCTTTATATTGGGCAGACAGACCAGTTCCCTACCTCCTCCCGCTGCCACCTGCCTCCTCCAGTTTTGATCCTTTATATTGGGCAGACAGACCAGTTCCCTTCCTCCTCCAGTTTTGATCCTTTATATTGGGCAGACAGACCAGTTCCCTACCTCCTCCAGTATTGATCCTTTATATTGGGCAGACAGACCAGTTCCCCTCCTCCTCCAGTTTTGATCCTTTATATTGGTCAGACAGACCAGTTCCCTACCTCCTCCAGTATTGATCCTTTATATTGGGCAGACAGACCAGTTCCCTACCTCCTCCTGCTGCCACCTGCCTCCTCCAGTTTTGATCCTTTATATTGGGCAGACAGACCAGTTCCCTACCATCTCCAGGTCTGATCCTTTATATTGGGCAGACAGATCAGTTCCCTACCTCCTCCCACCTGCCTCCTCCAGTTTTGATCCTTTATATTGGGCAGACAGACCAGTTCCCTACCTCCTCCCACCCTCCTCCTCCAGTTTTGATCCTTTATATTGGGCAGACAGACCAGTTCCCTACCTCCTCCCGCTGCCACCTGCCTCCTCCAGTTTTGATCCTTTATATTGGGCAGACAGACCAGTTCCCTACCTCCTCCCCCTGCCTCCTCCAGTTTTGATCCTTTATATTGGGCAGACAGACCAGTTCCCTACCTCCTCCAGTATTGATCCTTTATATTGGGCAGACAGACCAGTTCCCTACCTCCTCCAGTTTTGATCCTTTATATTGGACAGACAGACCAGTTCCCTACCTCCTCCCACTGCCACCTACCTCCTCCATTTTTGGGGCAATGCTGTAATCAATTAGTTGTACTCTTAGATTGAGCAGACCTTCCCATACAATTCTGATAATTCCATGAAGGACATAACTGTACCATTACAATTAACAATATAATTGAAGAACAAAATACCCTTTTCAAACATCTTTCCCATAAATAGAGGTATTGTATCAACCAGCCCAGTTGAGTTCAGCCATAATGTTTGTTTTAATATTTGTTCTCTCTTTCAGGGGGAGGAAATTGAAATTGTAGCCAGCAATGCTTGTTTAAGAGAGATACTTTGTAAAAAAATAGCTTTTTCAATTAATCAAAAGGCATAAAGACCATTTTTTAAACAATGGATTAGCTTTTCTTAGTAATCTACTTGAGAACCATTTAGGGTTCAAATAAAACTTTTGAATAAGTGAAGCTTTTAGAGAGTGTAATGCTTTTATATTTAATAACCTCAACCCATCCAGTTCATATTCATTATATAGACAGGCTTGTCTGGTTTAGCGTCCCAGATAAAGTGCAATATCTTTTGCTCATATGATTTGAAATACGAATCATCAGGAGTAGGCATCACCATAAGTAAGTGAGTAAACTGAGATATGACTAAGGAGTTAATCAGGGAAATTTATACATAAATAGACAGTTATTTACCTCTCTATGGTTGCAGGATCTTGTCTACTTTTACAAGTTTTCTATTGAAATTCATTGTGGAGAGCTTATTTATATAATTTGTGAAATGAATACCGAATATGTCTACTTCAGCATCAGCCCATTTTATCTTTAATGAGGTACATTGCAGAGATCTAGCTTGCGGACTAAACATAAACTAAACATAAAACTTGAATCATACATTTTTAAGCCTTGGGTTTCTAATCCTCTAATGTTGTCATTGGATCTGATTTTAATAGCATTTCAATGGCCATAATGAATAGATAAGGTGACAGCGGACAACCTTGTTTAATTCCTCTTGACAATTCAAAACTCTCTGGGAAAATAGCTGTTTTTTACTATTTTGCACATGGGGTTGCTATACATTATTTTGACCCATTTTAATAAGAGAATTACCGAAATTGAAAAAATGTAGGCATTTATAAATCAAATCCAGTCTTTATCAAATGCCTTTTCAAAATCTGCTATAAACACCATTCCTGTCTTCTTATATGTTTCATGAATTTCTATTATTTCTAGTAGTTGTCTTATATTATCTCCAATGTATCGCCCATGTAAAAAAAATGTCTGATCAGGGTGATCAATCCCCTGTAAAACTTTTAAAAATCCGAGTGCTATGCATTTTTCTAGTATTTTTGCATCACAACTTTGAAGTGTAAGGTGCCTCCAGTTGTTTAGATAGACTGGGTCTTTATATTTGCCATCTGGGTCTTGTTTTAATAACAGAGAAATCAGACCTTCCTGCTGAGTACCTGACAGACTACCATTTCTATAGGAGTAGTTAAAACAATCTAACAATGGAGCTTTTAGTATATCAAAAAATACTTGATATACCTCTACCTGTATGCCATCAAGCCTTGGGGTTCTTCCAGACTGAAAGGATTTAATAGCCTCAAAAGTTATTCCTCTGTAATTTGGCCTTCGCACTGATCTTACTGTACATTTGTTAATTTTCCATTGTTATATTATTTGTAAAGAATTCTGTCAGGATTTGGCCAGGGTTGTTCCGGTTTTTGGTCACTAGATGCCCCCATTGTGCCTTTTGACCTTTTGTTTTCCCTTGATCCCCATTATTATTTGCACCTGTGCCTCGTTTCCCCTGATTGTATTTAAACCCTTTGTTTTCCTCAGTCCTTTGCTCTGTGTTTGTATGTTAGCACCCAGCCCTAGTACTCTGAGAACTCTTGTTGATCCCGGTGGACTCTCTTGTGGAATTCTGTTTTTTGTTCTTGTTTGTTTGTTTTTTGAGTATCTTTTGAGGCTTTTTGTGCTTTACCTTCCACCTTGTGGATTTACCTTTTTTGTCTTGGAGGATTACCTTTGTTCTTGTGGAATTCCTTTTGAGGTTGTGGAGTTACATGTTTTCCTGAAGAACTTCACTTTTTACTTCATTAAATACACCATCTCAAGTACTGCTGTGTCTGCCTCATCTTCTGGGTTCTGCCGACTATTCGTGGCTCAGTTGGTTAAGTGACTGTTTCTCACTCCGGAGACCCGGGTTCGTAACTTTAATTAAATGTATAATTTTTTTCCGAAGAAGTGTGGATCATCCTGATTTAGACCATATAGATTAATGATAGTTTGTAGAGTGATGACATTTACGGTCCACTGAGGTACCTAACACTGTTATAGTCTCCTACCATAATGATTTGATCATTTGTTGCCTGTAAGTTCAATAATGTGTGGATCATCCTGATTTGGACCATATAGATTAATGAGGCAAATCTCTTTTTCGTCCACTTTCATATTCAAAAGGATCCACCTTCCTAGTGAATCATTCCTGACTATTTGCACATTCAGATCAACATTTTTGTTAATTAACATCATCACACCCTTTGAGTTCCCTTGTCCATGACAGAAAATTATTCCACCACCCAATTCCTGTTTCCACGCAACGTCATCTAAGGATGTAGAGTGAGTTTCCTGTAAACCACGTCATCTAAGGATGTAGAGTGAGTTTCCTGTAAACAACGTCATCTAAGGATGTAGAGTGAGTTTCCTGTAAACCACTTCATCTAAGGATGTAGAGTGAGTTTCCTGTAAACAACGTCATCTAAGGATGTAGAGTGAGTTTCCTGTAAACCACGTCATCTAAGGATGTAGAGTGAGTTTCCTGTAAACCACGTCATCTAAGGATGTAGAGTGAGTTTCCTGTAAACAACGTCATCTAAGGATGTAGAGTGAGTTTCCTGTAAACAACGTCATCTAAGGATGTAGAGTGAATTTCCTGTAAACCACGTCATCTAAGGATGTAGAGTGAGTTTCCTGTAAACAACGTCATCTAAGGATGAAGAGTGAGTTTCCTGTAAACAACGTCATCTAAGGATGTAGAGTGAGTTTCCTGTAAACCACTTCATCTAAGGATGTAGAGTGAGTTTCCTGTAAACCACTTCATCTAAGGATGTAGAGTGAGTTTCCTGTAAACAATGTCATCTAAGGATGTAGAGTGAGTTTCCTGTAAACAACGTCATCTAAGGATGTAGAGTGAGTTTCCTGTAAACAACGTCATCTAAGGATGTAGAGTGAATTTCCTGTAAACCACGTCATCTAAGGATGTAGAGTGAGTTTCCTGTAAACCACTTCATCTAATTATGTAGAGTGAGTTTCCTGTAAACAATGTCATCTAAGGATGTAGAGTGAGTTTCCTGTAAACCACTTCATCTAAGGATGTAGAGTGAGTTTCCTGTAAACAATGTCATCTAAGGATGTAGAGTGAGTTTCCTGTAAACAACGTCATCTAAGGATGTGAGTGAGTTTCCTGTAAACAACGTCATCTAAGTTGATGTTATTGGAACCCTCTGAGTGTGAGTTGTGTGTAAATAGAACCCTCTGAGTGTGAGTTATGTGTTATTAGAACCCTCTGAGTGTGAGTTATGTGTTATTAGAACCCTCTGAGTGTGAGTTTGTGTAAACCACTTCATCTAAGGATTATGTAAACAGTGTGAGTTTAAAGAACCCTCTGAGTGTGAGTTATCTAAGTTATAGAACCCTCTGAGAGTGAGTTTCCTGTAAACCCTCATCTAAGGATGAGTTGTGAGTTTAATATAATAATAATATATGTCATCTAAGGATCCAAGAGTGAGTTACAGTCATGTAAACATACATTCATCTAAGGATGTAGGGTGAGTTTCCTGTAAACCATGATCTCAATCTAAGGATGTGAGTGTGAGTTTCCTGTAAACCCTCTCATCTAAGTTGTTGTGGATTGAACCCTCTGAGTGTGAGTTTCCTGTTATTAAACCCTCTGAGTTATATCTAAGGATGTGAGAGTGAGTTTCCTGTAAACCCTCGTCATGTGAGGATGTTATTAGTGAGTTTATGTTATTAGAACCCTCTGAGGGGGAGTTATATGTTATTAGAACCCTTTGAGTGTGTAAACATGCTATCTAAGGATGTAAGTGAGTTTCCTGTAAACAACGTTTCCATCTAAGGATGTCTCTAGAGTGAGTTTCCTGTAAACCACTCATCTAAGATGATCTGATTGGAGTTTCCTGTAAACCACTTCATCTAAGGATGTAGAGTGAGTTTCTGATAAAACAGACAAAGTAGGAAAACATTCATCTAAG
>NC_060185.1:100552447-100594947 GCF_021184085.1 Oncorhynchus gorbuscha | reverse complement strand
CATACAATAACAACAATACACCTGGAGGATTCATACAACAACAACAATACACCTGGAGGATTCATACAACAACAACAATACACCTGGAGGATTCATACAACAACAACAATACACCTGGAGGATTCATACAACAACAACAATACACCTGGAGGATTCATACAATAACAACAATAACCTGGAGGTTCACAATACACCTGGAGGATTCATACAACAACAACAATACACCTGGAGGATTCATACAATAACAACAATACACCTGGAGGGATTCATACAACAACAACAATACACAACAATACACCTGGAGGACCTGGAGGATTCATACAATAACAACAATACACCTGGAGGATTCATACAATAACAACAATACACCTGGAGGATTCATACAACAATACACCTGGAGGATTCATACAATAACAACAATACACCTGGAGGATTCATACAATAACAACAATACACCTGGAGGATTCATACAATAACAACAATACACCTGGAGGATTCATACAACAATACACCTGGAGGATTCATACAACAACAACAATACACCTGGAGGATTCATACAACAACAACAATACACCTGGAGGATTCATACAATAACAGCAATACACCTGGAGGGTTCATACAATAACAACAATACACCTGGAGGATTCATACAACAACAACAATACACCTGGAGGATTCATACAATAACAACAATACACCTGGAGGATTCATACAACAACAACAATACACCTGGAGGATTCATACAACAACAACAATACACCTGGAGGGTTCATACAACAATACACCTGGAGGGTTCATACAACAATACACCTGGAGGATTCATACAACAACAACAATACACCTGGAGGATTCATACAACAATACACCTGGAGGGTTCATACAACAATACACCTGGAGGATTCATACAACAACAACAATACACCTGGAGGATTCATACAACAATACACCTGGAGGATTCATACAACAATACACCTGGAGGGTTCATACAATAACAACAATACACCTGGAGGATTCATACAATAACAACAATACACCTGGAGGATTCATACAATAACAACAACAATACACCTGGAGGGTTCATACAACAACAACAATACACCTGGAGGGTTCATACAACAATACACCTGGAGGGTTCATACAATAACAACAACAATACACTTGGAGGGTTCATACAACAACAACAATACACCTGGAGGGTTCATACAATAACAACAATACACCTGGAGGGTTCATACAACAATACACCTGGAGGATTCATACAATAACAACAACAATACACCTGGAGGGTTCATACAATAACAATAACACACCTGGAGGGTTCATACAACAATACACCTGGAGGATTCATACAACAATACACCTGGAGGATTCATACAACAATACACCTGGAGGATTCATACAATAACAACAATACACCTGGAGGATTCATACAACAATACACCTGGAGGATTCATACAACAATACACCTGGAGGATTCATACAACAATACACCTGGAGGATTCATACAACAACAACAATACACCTGGAGGATTCATACAATAACAACAATACACCTGGAGGATTCATACAACAACAACAATACACCTGGAGGATTCATACAATAACAACAATACACCTGGAGGATTCATACAACAACAACAATACACCTGGAGGGTTCATACAATAACAACAATACACCTGGAGGGTTCATACAACAACAACAATACACCTGGAGGATTCATACAATAACAACAATACACCTGGAGGATTCATACAACAACAACAATACACCTGGAGGGTTCATACAATAACAACAATACACCTGGAGGATTCATACAACAATACACCTGGAGGATTCATACAATAACAACAATACACCTGGAGGATTCATACAATAACAACAATACACCTGGAGGATTCATACAATAACAACAATACACCTGGATTATTCATACAACAATACACCTGGAGGGTTTATACAATAACAACAACAATACACCTGGAGGATTCATACAATAACAACAATACACCTGGAGGATTCATACAATAACAACAATACACCTGGAGGATTCATACAACAACAACAATACACCTGGGGGGCTCATCACACAATTCACTTCCCAATCCAGGGGGGAAGGAGGAGAGGGGGAGGAGGGAGGAGAGGGGACGAGGGAGGAGAGGGGGAGGGAGTGTGAGGAGACGGGGGAGGAGGGAGGAGAGGGGGGAGGAGGTGTGTGTATGAGGGCGTGTGCTCCTGGAGTGCAGTGTGTCAGACGGGGGTTGCTGGGGGCATCACTGTGTGTTGCTGGGGACATCACTGTGTGTTGGTGGGGACTACACTGTGTGTTGGTGTGTTGCTGGGTACTACACTGTGTGTTGATGGGGACTACACTAAGTGTTGGTGTGTTGATGGGGACTACACTGTGTGTTGATGGGGACTACACTGTCTGTTGATGGGGACTACACTGTGTGTTGATGGGGACTACACTGTGTGTTGGTGTGTTGCTGGGGACATCACTGTGTGTTGATGGGGACTACACTGTGTGTTGATGGGGACTATACTGTGTGTTGATGGGGACTACACTGTGTGTTGATGGGGACTACACTGTGTGTTGATGGGGACTACACTGTGTGTGAGAGAAGATGACAGAGAACCAGAGAAAGATGAGAGAGAAATGAGAGAGAAGATGAGAGAGAATCAGAGAAAGATGAGAGAGAATCAGAGAAAGATGAGAGAGAAACGAAAAAGTAAACATACCTAAATAGAAAATGACTCCAGTAAAAGTTGTCAGCAGTAAATTCTTACTGGAGTAAAAGGCTAGAAGTACACTATAAAGACACAAGTATGTGAACACCCCTTCAAATTAGTGGGTTTAGCTATTTCAGGCACACCCTTTAATGAAAGGTGTATAAAATTGAGCGCACGGTCATGCAATCTCCATAGACAAACATTGGCAGTAGAATGGCCTCACTGAAGAGCTCAGTGACAACGTGTCACCATCATAGGATGCAACCTTTCCAACAAGTCAGTTCGTCAAATATCTTCCCTGATAGAGTTGCCCCGGTCAACTGTAAGTGCTGTTATTGTGAAGTGGAAACGTCTAAGAGCAACAACGGCTCAGCCATGAAGTGGTAGGCCACAAAAATTCACAAAGCGGACCCATGGAGTGCTGAAGGACGTAGTGCATAACAATAGTTTGTCCTCGCTTGCCACACTCACTCCCGAATTCCAAACTGCCTCCGGAAGCAACTTCAGCACAAGAACTGTTCGCTGGGAGCTTCATGAAATGGGTTTCCATGGCTGAGCAGCTGCACACAAGCCTAAGATCACCATGCCCAATGCCAAGCGTCGGCTGGAGTGGTGTAAAGCTCACCGCCATTGGACTCTGGAGCAGTGGAAACGTGTTCTCTGGAATGAATCACGCTTCACCATTTCGGAAGTCCGAAGGACGAATCTGGGTTTGGCAGTTGCCAGGAGAACGCGAACTGCCCGAATGCATAGTGCCAACTGTAAAGTTTGGTGGAGGAGGAATAATGGTCTGGGTCTGTTTTTCATGGTTCAGGCCCCTTAGTTCCAGCGAAGGGAAGTCTTAACGCTACAGCATACAATGACATTCTAGATGATTCTGTGCTTCCAACTTTGTAGCAACAGTTTGGGGAAGGCCCTTTCCTGTTTCAGCATGATAATGCAGAGAGCCCTGACTTCAACACTAACACCTTTGGGATGAATTGGAACGCCGACTGCGAGCCAGGCCTAATCACCCTCAACATCAGTGCCCGACCTCACTAATGCTCTTGTGGCTGAATGGAAGCAAGTCACTGCAGCAATGTTCCAACATCTAGTGGAAAGCCTTCCCAGAAGAATGGAGGCTGTTGTAGCAGTAATGTTCCAACATCTAGTGGAAAGCCTTCCCAGAAGAGTGGAGGCTGTTATAGCAGCAATGTTCCAACATCTAGTGGAAAGCCTTCCCAGAAGAGTGGAGGCTGTTATAGCAGCAATGTTCCAACATCTAGTGGAAAGCCTTCCCAGAAGAGTGGAGGCTGTTATAGCAGCAATGTTCTAACATCTAGTGGAAAGCCTTCCCAGAAGAGTGGAGGCTGTTATAGCAGCAATGTTCCAACATCTAGTGGAAAGCCTTCCCAGAAGAGTGGAGGCTGTTATAGCAGCAATGTTCCAACATCTAGTGGAAAGCCTTCCCAGAAGAGTGGAGGCTGTTATAGCAGCAAAGGGCAGGACCAACTCCATATTAATGCCCCTGATTTTGGAATGAAATGTTGGAAGAGCAGGTGTCCACATACTTTGGTCTTGTAGTGTATCTTCGATTTTTGCCCACTGGTGCTACCAAATCATAACGCCAGGTCACACAGAAAAATATTTAGGAACGAAATGTCTCCAACTAGACAAAAACTTATGAACTATCTCTGTCCAGCTCTAACATTCTATTGTCTATCTCTGACCAGCTCTAACATCCTATTGTCTATCTCTGACCAGCTCTAACATTCTATTGTCTATCTCTGACCAGCTCTAACATTATATTGTCTATCTCTGACCAGCTCTAACATTCTATTGTCTATCTCTGACCAGCTCTAACATTCTATTGTCTATCTCTGACCAGCTCTAACATTCTATTGTCTATCTCTGACCAGCTCTAACATTCTATTGTCTATCTCTGACCAGCTCTAACATTCTATTGTCTATCTCTGACCAGCTCTAACATTCTATTGTCTATCTCTGACCAGCTCTAACATTCTATTGTCTATCTCTGACCAGCTCTAACATTCTATTGTCTATCTCTGACCAGCTCTAACATTCTATTGTCTATCTCTGACCAGCTCTAACATTCTATTGTCTATCTCTGACCAGCTCTAACATTCTATTGTCTATCTCTGACCAGCTCTAACATTCTATTGTCTATCTCTGTCCAGCTCTAACATTCTATTGTCTATCTCTGACCAGCTCTAACATTCTATTGTCTATCTCTGACCAGCTCTAACATTCTATTGTCTATCTCTGACCAGCTCTTAGATCCTATTGTCTATCTCTGACCAGCTCTTAGATCCTATTGTCTATCTCTGACCAGCTCTAACTTTCTATTGTCTATCTCTGACCAGCTCTTAGATCCTATTGTCTATCTCTGTCCAGCTCTTAGATCCTATTGTCTATCTCTGACCAGCTCTAACATTCTATTGTCTATCTCTGACCAGCTCTAACATTATATTGTCTATCTCTGACCAGCTCTAACTTTCTATTGTCTATCTCTGACCAGCTCTAACATTCTATTGTCTATCTCTGACCAGCTCTAACATTCTATTGTCTATCTCTGACCAGCTCTAACATTCTATTGTCTATCTCTGACCAGCCTGACCAGCTCTAACATTCTATTGTCTATCTCTGACCAGCTCTAACATTCTATTGTCTATCTCTGACCAGCTCTAACATTCTATTGTCTATCTCTGACCAGCTCTAACATTCTATTGTCTATCTCTGACCAGCTCTAACATTCTATTGTCTATCTCTGACCAGCTCTAACATTCTATTGTCTATCTCTGACCAGCTCTAACATTCTATTGTCTATCTCTGACCAGCTCTAACATTCTATTGTCTATCTCTGACCAGCTCTAACATTCTATTGTCTATCTCTGACCAGCTCTAACATTCTATTGTCTATCTCTGACCAGCTCTAACATTCTATTGTCTATCTCTGACCAGCTCTAACATTCTATTGTCTATCTCTGACCAGCTCTAACATTCTATTGTCTATCTCTGACCAGCCCTAAGAACGTAGGCCCAGGGTCTATGATCTGAGACTAAACAGACAAGAGATCACCGCCCAGGGTCTCTGATCTGAGACTAAACAGACAAGAGATCACCGCCCAGGGTCTCTGATCTGAGACTAAACAGACAAGAGATCACCTCCCAGGGTCTCTGATCTGAGACTAAACAGACAAGAGATCACCTCCCAGGGTCTCTGATCTGAGACTAAACAGACAAGAGATCACCTCCCAGGGTCTCTGATCTGAGACTAAACAGGCAAGAGATCACCTCCCAGGTTCTCTGATCTGAGACTAAACAGACAAGAGATCACCGCCCAGGGTCTCTGATCTGAGACTAAACAGACAAGAGATCACCGCCCAGGGTCTCTGATCTGAGACTAAACAGACAAGAGATCACCTCCCAGGGTCTCTGATCTGAGACTAAACAGACAAGAGATCACCTCCCAGGGTCTCTGATCTGAGACTAAACAGACAAGAGATCACCTCCCAGGGTCTCTGATCTGAGACTAAACAGACAAGTGATTTCTCTCCTTCTCTTTTCATAACAAACAGAGACATTCCTTCTTCATGAGAGTAATGCCCACACACACACACACACACACACACACACACACACACACACACACACACACACACACACACACACACACACACACACACACACACACACACACACACACACACACACACACACACACACACACACACACACACACACACACACACACACACACCACACACACACTGCAGCCAGCATGTTGATGTTGTAAAACTCTGATAGAATTATTGGAAAATTCTATGGAAACAGTATCAGTGGAGCCTGACTGGAGAGCAGGTGTTTGAGTGTGTGTGGTAGAGAGCAGGATAGAGCCGTGCAGCTGAGTGTTTGAGTTTGTGTGGCAGAGAGCAGAGTAGAGCTCTGCATCTGATTGCAAGACACAGTGTAGGGTCTATAGGTGGACGAGGACAAAGCAGAGTAGGGGATATAGGAGGACTAGGACACAGCAGGGTAGGGGTTATAGGAGGACTAGGACACAGCAGGGTAGGGGTTATAGGAGGACTAGGACACAGCAGGGTAGGGAATATATGAGGACTAGGACACAGCAGGGTAGGGGTTATAGGAGGACTAGGACACAGCAGGGTAGGGGTTATAGGAGGACGAGGACACAGCAGGGTAGGGGTTATAGGAGGACGAGGACACAGCAGGGTAGGGGTTATATATGTGGACGAGGACACAGCAGGGTATGGGGCTAAAGGAGGATGAGGACACAGCAGGGTAGGGGATATATATGTGGACGAGGACACAGCAGGGTAGGGGAAAATATGTGGACGAGGACACAGCAGGGTAGGGACTAAAGGAGGATGATGACACAGCAGGGTAGGGGCTAAAGGAGGACTAGGACACAGCAGGGTAGGGGGTATAGATGTGGACGAGGACACTTCTTCAACACGCTGTCTGTGTGGGTGGACCATTATTATTCAACCATGCTGGTCATTTATGAACATTTGAACATCTTGGCCACGTTCTGTTATAATCTCCACCCGGCACAGCCAGAAGAGGACTGGCCACCCCACATATGCTCTCTCTAATTCTCTCTTTCTTTCTCTCTCTCGGAGGACCTGAGCCCTAGGACCGTGCCCCAGGACTACCTGACATGATGGCTCCTTGCTGTCCCCAGTCCACCTGACTGTGCTGCTGCTCCAGTTTCAACTGTTCTGCCTTATTATTATTTGACCATGCTGGTCATTTATGAACATTTGAACATCTTGGTCATGTTCTGTTATAATCTCTACCCGGCACAGCCAGAAGAGGACTGGCCACCCCACATAGCCCGGTTCCTCTCTAGGTTTCTTCCTAGGTTTTGGCCTTTCTAGGGAGTTTTTCCTAGCCACCGTGCTTTTACACCTGCATTGTTTGCTGTTTGGGGTTTTAGGCTGGGTTTCTGTACAGCACTTTGAGATATCAGCTGATGTACGAAGGGCTATATAAATAAATTTGATTTGATTTGATTTTGATTTGATTTGATTTCAGTTTGTCCGTGATGTGTACGCCGAGGAACTTTCCACCTTCACCTTTTCCACCTTCTCCCTTCAATGTAGATAGGGGGCTGCTCCCTCTGCTGTTTCCTGAAGTCCACGAGTCCATCTCCTTTGTTTAGTTGACATTGAGTGTGAGGTTATTTTCCTGACACCACACTCCGAGGGTCCTCACATCTTCACTGTAGGCCATCTCGACGTTATTGGTAATCAAGCCTACCACTGTAGTGTCGTCTGCAAACTTGATGATTGAGTTGGAGGAGTGCATGGCCACGCAGTCATGGGTGAACAGGGAGTACAGGAGTAGGCTGAGAATGCACCCTTGTGTGTGGTGTTGAGGATCAGTGGGGTGGAGATGTTGTTATCTACCCTCACCGCCTGGGGACGGCCCGTCAGGATGTACAGGACCCAGTTGCACAGGGCGGGGTCAAGACCCAGGGTCTCGAGCTTAATGACGAGTTTGGAGGGGACTATGGTGTTAAATGCTGAGCGATAGTCGATAAACACTATTCTTACATAGGTATTCCTCTTGTCCAGGTGGGTTAGGGCAGTGTTCAGTGTGATTGAGATTGCGTCGTCTGTGGACCTATTGGGGCGGTAAGCAAATTGGAGTGGGTCTAGGGTGTCAGGTAGGGTGGAGGTGATATGGTCCTTGACTAGTCTCTCAAAGCACTTCATGATGACGGAAGTGAGTGCTACGGGGCGGTAGTCATTTAGCTCAGTTACCTTAGCTTTCTTGGGAACAGGAACAATGGTGGCCCTCTTGAAGCATGTGGGAACAGCAGACTGGTATAAGGATTGATTGAATATGTCTGTAAACACACCGGCCAGCTGGTCTGTGCATGCTCTGAGGACGCGGCAGGGGATGCCGTCTGGGCCTGCAGCCTTGCGAAGGTTAACATGTCATATTTTACTCACGTCGGCTGCAGTGAAGTAGAATCCGCAGGTTTTGGTTGCGGGCCGTGTCAGTGGCACTGTATTGTCCTCAAAGTGAGCAAAGAAGTTGTTTAGTTTGTCTGGGAACAAGACATCGTGGTCCATGACGTGGCTGGTTTTTCTTTTGTAGTCCGTGATTGACTGTAGACCCTGCCACATACCTCTCGTGTCTGAGCCTTTGAATTGCGACTCTAATTTGTCTCTATACTGACGCTTAGCTTGCTTGATTGCCTTGCAGATGGAATTGCTACACTGTTTGTATTCGGTCATGTTTCCGGTCACCTTGCCCTTATTTAAAGCAGTGGTTCACGCTTTCAGTTTTGCACGAATGCTGCCATCAATCCACTCTTTCTGGTTGGGGAATGTTTTAATAGACGCTGTGGGTACAACATCACCGATAAACTCGCTCACCGAATCAGCGTATTCATCAATGTTATTGTCCGACGCTATGCGAAACATATCCCAGTCCACGTGATCGAAGCAATCTTGAAGTATGGAATGCGATTGTTCGGACCAACGTTGAACATATCTGAGCACTGGTGCTTCCTGTTTTAGTTTCCGTCTACAGGCTGGGAGCAAAAAAATTGAGTCGTGGTCAGATTTTCCGAAAGGAGGGAGAGGATGGCTTTATATGTGCCACGGAAGTTAGAATAACAATGATCCAGTATTTTGCCAGCCCGGGGCGCGCAATCGATATGCTGTTAAAATATACGGTGCCAAGTTTTCAGATTAGCCTTGTTAAAATCCCCAGCTATAATAATTTCAGCCTCAGGATATGTGGTTTCCAGTTTACATAGAGTCAAATGAAGTTCTTTCAGGTCCATCGATGTGTCTGATTGGGGCGCGATATACACAGCTGTGATTATGATTGAAGAGAATTCTCTTGGTAGATAATGCAATCGGCATTTGATTGTAAGGAATTATATGGCAGGTGAACAAAAGGACTTGAGTTCCTGTATGTTGTTATAATCGCACCATGTTTCGTTAATCATAAGGCATACACCCCGCCCTTCTTCTTACCAGAGAGATGTTTGTTTCTGTCGGCGCGATGCGTGAAGAAGCCAGGTGGCTGTACCGACTCTGATAACTTATCCCGAGTGAGCCATGTTTCCTTGAAACAAAGAACGTTTTAATCTCTGATGTCTCTCTGGAAGGCAACCCTTGCTCGGATTTCGTCTACTTCGTTGTCAAAAGACTGGACATTGGCCAGTAGTATACTGGAGCAGTGCGTGATGTTCCCGTCTACAGAGCCTGACCAGAAGACGCTCCATCTGTCCCTTCTGCGGTGCCGTTGTTTTGGGTCGCCGGTTGGGATCCAATCCATTGTCCTGGGTGGTAGGCCAAACAGAGGATCCGCTTCGGGAAAGTCATATTCCAGGTCGTAATGTTGGAGAGTTGACATCGCTCTTATATCCAATAGTTCCTCCCGGCTGTATGTAATAAGACTTAAGATTTCCTGGGGTAACAGTGTAAGAAATAACACGTAAAAAAAAAAATACTGCATAGTTTCCTAGGAACGCGAAGCGAGGCGGCCATCTCTGTCGGCGCCGGAAGTCTGGAGGATCTGGTAGTGTGGTGCCAGAACAACAATCTCTCCCTTATTGTGAGCAAGACAAAGGGCCTGATCATGGCCCCCGTTAAAATCGACTAGGCTGTAGTGGAGCGGGTCAAGAGTTTGAAGTTCCTTAGTGTTCACATCACCAACGAACTATCATGGTCCAAACACACCAAAAAAGTGACATGGCAGGAGGGCTTTCCTTACCTCCCTGTACTAACATTCTAGAGGATATTAGACTCCTGGCCTGGGTCCAGAAACAGACAAGGGTCAAACCCGTTTGGACTAGAAGAAGGAGAAGTAGCAAAAGCAGGAGAACGGGAAAAAACAGGTTTTAAAAATGTATTTTAGCTTAATTTAACTAGGCAAGTGAGTTATTAAGAACAAAGTCTTATTTTCAATGATGGCCTAGTGGGTTAACTGCCTTGTTCAGGGGCAGAACGATAGATTTGTACCTTGTCAGCTCAGGGATCCAATCTTGCAACCTTTCGGTTACTAGTCCAACGCACTAAACACTAGGCTACCTGCCGCCCCAGGTTTACTTGACTTGGAAATACAAGACGAACAGGCACAAAGAGACAGGAAACACAGGGATAAATACTTTGGGGAAAACAAGCGACACCTGGAGGGGGTGGAGACAATAACAAGGAGAGGTGAAACAGATCAGGGTGTGACAGTACCCCCCTAGGGGCGCCACCTGGCGTCCTACCTGGGCACATACCTGGCTGATGAAGGTGAAACTCCGCGATGAGGGCCCGGTCTTTAGCAGGAGGCGTCTCACTATATACGCTGTCTGGCCATCGATGACCCGGGGGAGGGATGGGCCTGGAAACAGAAGACAAAGGACTGTGAGACATGGGCTTAATCCTAGACACATGGAAGGTAGGGTGAATACGGAGGGTACGGGGTAACACAAGACGGACAGCAGTGGAACTCAGAACTCTGGAAAAAGGACCAATGAAACAGGGAGACAGCTTGCGGGACTCCACCGGAAGAGGCAGATCCCGAGAGAAAAGTCATACCCTCTGCCCAATGCGGTAGCGAAGAGCTGGATTCCGACAACGGTCCGCTTGTCGATGACACCTGGATTTGGTTTTGAGAATAGCCTTTTCCTTGGCAGAAGGTAGTTTAGGGAGAGGGATAAAATCAGCGGCCTTCGCCTCTCTACTGCAGGTGTTCCGCTAGCGACCCACCTTGACATCATCCTGCGAAATTGCAGAGCTCCAAAATCAAACTACAGAAATAGTCATAATAAACACTAATAAAAAATACAAGTGTTATACATCGGTTTAAAGATTAATTTCTTGTTAATCCAGCCGCTTTGTCAGATTTCAAAAAGGCTTTACAGCGAAACATAAAGAGGCCCCACCCTCTCGGTGTGGGTCCTCTATGTGTAGGTCTGAGGGGGGAGGTCCCACAGGTCTGGGGGAGTGTCTCGCTGGTCTGGGCAGTGTGTCCATTGACCTGTTGCTCCTGTGTGAGGTGTTTGGGCTGCAGTTGAGGACGATGTCCTTTAGGGTCCGGGTGAAGGTGGGCACTGCTGCCTTGTAAAGATGGACCTGGTCGTCAAGGTTGTTAAAGTCCAGGGTGGAGTGGTGGGCCAGGTAAACATTTGGTTTTGAGCCAGAGTCACAGGAAATACTTGCATTTAGACTCTGTATTGCAGCAGGGTGGAAGTCTTTTCGTGGTAGCAGGGTGGAGATAAAGACTCGCGTTAGGGAAAGTAGAAGAAGTTAGCAGATGGAACTCCACCTTATGGAACTCTACCTTATGGAACTCCACCTTATGGAACTCCACCTTATGGAACTCCACCTTATTGAACTCCACCTTATGGAACTCTACCTAATGGAACTCCACCTTATGGAACTCTACCTAATGGAACTCCACCTTATGGAACTCTACCTAATGGAACTCCACCTTATGGAACTCTACCTAATGGAACTCCACCTTATGGAACTCTACCTAATGGAACTCCACCTTATGGAACTCTACCTAATGGAACTCCACCTTATGCAACTCTACCTTAGGAAACTCCACCTTATGGAACTCCACCTTATGGAACTCCACCTTATGGAACTCCACCTAATGGAACTCCACCTTATTGAACTCCACCTTATGGAACTCTACCTAATGGAACTCCACCTTATGGAACTCCACCTTATGGAACTCCACCTTATGGAACTCTACCTAATGGAACTCCACCTTATGGAACTCCACCTTATGGAACTCCACCTTATGGAACTCTACCTAATGGAACTCCACCTTATGGAACTCCACCTTATGGAGTGACAGTGAGGAATGTAAACACACACAGGCTAGCGCACGTACCCTAAAAAATCTCAGATATGGTAATATTGTTGTATGGTGGTATTTTACATTTTGTACTGTATTCATGTAGTTGTGTAATAATTTTATATATGATGGTCAGTTTTATCTTTTGTCTTATGTGTAATGTGTAAAGTGCCTTAATGTGTTTGGATCCAGGAAGAGTATCTGCTGCCTTGGCAGATCCTTAATAAATACAAACATAACTGTAAGATATATTATTACATGGCGCTGTTCAGCTCAGTGTTCGTCTCTCTCTCTCTGTGGTAATTATACCAATGAACAATTCCTGACTTGGTGCGGAGCGTCCTGGTTAAGTCAGCAGTAGACACACACGTCGTTGTTTCACTGTTCTGTTTGTAGCCTTACGCTAGAACACTACTGTTCTTCATCCAATGGATATTAAGGAGAAGTACAGTACAGTACAGCTAGGGAGAGAAAGCCCTTTACCATACAGTACAGCTAGAGAGAGAAAGCCCTTTACCATACAGTACAGCTAGAGAGAGAAAGCCCTTTACCATACAGTACAGCTAGAGAGAGAAAGCGCTTTACCATACAGTACAGCTAGGGAGAGAAAGCCCTTTACCATACAGTACAGCTAGGGAGAGAAAGCCCTTTACCATACAGTACAGCTAGGGAGAGAAAGCCCTTTACCATACAGTACAGCTAGAGAGAGAAAGCCCTTTACCATACAGTACAGCTAGAGAGAGAAAGCCCTTTACCCTACAGTACAGTACAGCTAGAGAGAGAAAGCCCTTTACCATACAGTACAGTACAGCTAGGGAGAGAAAGCCCTTTACCATACAGTACAGCTAGAGAGAGAAAGCCCTTTACCATACAGTACAGTACAGCTAGGGAGAGAAAGCCCTTTACCATACAGTACAGCTAGAGAGAGAAAGCCCTTTACCATACAGTACAGCTAGGGAGAGAATGCCCTTTACCATACAGTACAGCTAGGGAGAGAATGCCCTTTACCATACAGTACAGTACAGCTAGGGAGAGAAAGCCCTTTACCATACAGTACAGCTAGAGAGAGAAAGCCCTTTACCATACAGTACAGCTAGGGAGAGAATGCCCTTTACCATACAGTACAGCTAGGGAGAGAATGCCCTTTACCATACAGTACAGTACAGCTAGGGAGAGAAAGCCCTTTACCATACAGTACAGCTAGAGAGAGAAAGCCCTTTACCATACGGTACAGTATAGCTAGGGAGAGAAAGCCCTTTACCATACAGTACAGTATAGCTAGGGAGAGAAAGCCCTTTACCATACAGTACAGTATAGCTAGCGAGAGAAAGCCCTTTAACATACAGTACAGTATAGCTAGGGAGAGAAAGCCCTTTACCATACAGTACTGCTAGGGAGAGAAACGGCCCGGTACTACACCAAAGAGTCTTTGTTCCCCTGGGCCGGTTCTGATAACTAGTTTTATCTCTCCGCTCTCTCTCTCTCTACTTTCATCTCTCCTCTCTCTAATCCCCCTGTACCTGGACATTGAAGGAAATGAAAACGAGTATTTGATTCCTTAAATCCTTATTGGCACATTAACAAAGCTGTCTCTCTGTGTGTTCTCTCGGGTTAGGGTTATACCAGTGTGTGTGTGTGTGTGTGTGTGTGTGTGTGTGTGTGTGTGTGTGTGTGTGTGTGTGTGTGTGTGTGTGTGTGTGTGTGTGTGTGTGTGTGTGTGTGTGTGTGTGTGTGTGTGTGTGTGTGTGTGTGTGTGTGTGTGTGGGAGATGTATTGTTGTGCATTCAGACCTGTGTCTTGTGTCCTGTGCTTTCAGCTAACACTGTGTGTGTGTGTGTGTGTCTGTGTGTGTGTGTCCAGTCTCCTCAAGAGAGGGGGAGATCATCCAGTTCTCCTGCAGCATTCAGACCTGTGTCTTCTCTCCTGGAGGCTTTCAGCTAACACTGTAACCCTGTTCTATCTCTCCTCAACACACTCCAGTCTCCTCAACCCGCTCCAGTCTCCTCAACCCACTCCAGTCTCTCCTCAACCCACTCCAGTCTCTCCTCAACCCACTCCAGTCTCTCCTCAACCCGCTCCAGTCTCTCCTCAACCCACTCCAGTCTCTCCTCAAACCACTCCAGTCTCCTCAACCCACTCCAGTCTCCTCAACCCACTCCAGTCTCCTCAACCCACTCCAGTCTCTCCTCAACCCGCTCCAGTCTCTCCTCAACCCGATCCAGTCTCTCCTCAACCCGCTCCAGTTTCTCCTCAACCCGCTCCAGTCTCTCCTCAACACATTCCAGTCTCTCCAGTCTCTCCTCAACCTGCTCCAGTCTTTCCAGTCTCTCCTCAACCCGCTCCAGTCTCTCCTCAACCAACTCCAGTCTATCCAGTCTCTCCAGTCTCTCCTCAACCCGCTCCAGTCTCTCCTCAACACATTCCAGTCTCTCCAGTCTCCTCAACCAACTCCAGTCTTTCCAGTCTCTCCTCAACCCGATCCAGTCTCTCCTTAACCCGCTCCAGTTTATCCTCAACCCACTCCAGTCTCCTCAACCCGCTCCAGTCTCCTCAACCCGCTCCAGTTTATCCTCAACCCACTCCAGTCTCTCCTCGACACACTCCTGTCTCTCCTCAACCCGCTCCAGTCTCTCCTCAACCCGCTCCAGTCTCTCCTCAACCCGCTCCAGTCTCTCCTCAACCCACTCCAGTCTCTTCTCAACCCGCTCCAGTCTCTCCTCAACCCGCTCCAGTCTCTCCTCAACCCGCTCCAGTTTATCCTCAACCCGCTCCAGTCTCCTCAACCCGCTCCAGTCTCTCCTCAACACATTCCAGTCTCTCCAGTCTCTCCTCAACCTGCTCCAGTCTCTCCAGTCTCTCCTCAACCCGCTCCAGTCTCTCCTCAACCCGCTCCAGTCACTCCGATCTCTCCTCAACCCGCTGCAGTCTCTCCAGTCTCTCCAGTCTCTCCTCAACCCGCTCCAGTTTATCCTCAACCCACTCCAGTCTCCTCAACCCGCTCCAGTCTCTCCTCAACACATTCCAGTCTCTCCAGTCTCTCCTCAACCTGCTCCAGTCTCTCCAGTCTCTCCTCAACCTGCTCCAGTCTCTCCTCAACCCGCTCCAGTCACTCTGATCTCTCCTCAACCCGCTGCAGTCTCTCCAGTCTCTCCAGTCTCTCCTCAACCCGCTCCAGTTTATCCTCAACCCACTCCAGTCTCCTCAACCCGCTCCAGTTTATCCTCAACCCACTCCAGTCTCTCCTCGACACACTCCTGTCTCTCCTCAACCCGCTCCAGTCTCTCCTCAACCCGCTCCAGTCTCTCCTCAACCCGCTCCAGTTTATCCTCAACCCGCTCCAGTCTCTCCTCAACCTGCTCCAGTCTTTCCACTCTCTCCTCAACCCTCTCCAGTCTCTCCTCAACCAACTCCAGTCTCTCCAGTCTCTCCTCAACCTGATCCAGTCTTTCCAGTCTCTCCTCAACCCGCTCCAGTCTCTCCTCAACCCGCTCCAGTCACTCCGATCTCTCCTCAACCCGCTGCAGTCTCTCCAATCTCTCCAGTCTCTCCTCAACCTGCTCCAGTCTCTCCAGTCTCTCCTCAACCCTCTCCAGTCTCTCCAGTTTCTCCTCAACCCGCTCCAGTCTCTCCTCAACCCGCTCCAGTCTCACCTCAACACATTCCAGTCTCTCCTCAACCCGCTCCAGTCGATCCTCAACCCGCTCCAGTCTCACCTCAACACATTCCAGTCTCTCCTCAACCCACTCCAGTCTCTCCAGTCTCTCCTCAACCCTCTCCAGTCTCTCCAGTCTCTCCTCAACCCTCTCCAGTCTCTCCAGTTTCTCCTCAACCCGCTCCAGTCTCACCTCAACACATTCCAGTCTCTCCTCAACCCACTCCAGTCTCTCCAGTCTCTCCTCAACCCGCTCCAATCTCACCTCAACACATTCCAGTCTCTCCTCAACCTACTCCAGTCTCTCCTCAACCCGCTCCAGTCTCTCCTCAACCCGCTCCAGTCTCACCTCAACACATTCCAGTCTCTCCTCAACCCGCTCCAGTCTCACCTCAACACATTCCAGTCTCTCCAGTCTCTCCTCAACCTGCTCCAGTCTCTCCTCAACCTGCTCCAGTCTTCCAAGTCTCTCCTTAACCCTCTCCAGTCTCTCCTCAACCCGCTCCAGTCACTCCGATCTCTCCTCAACCCGCTGCAGTCTTTCCAGTCTCTCCAGTCTCTCCTCAACCTGCTCCAGTCTCTCCAGTCTCTCGTCAACCCGCTCCAGTCTCTCCTCAATCAACTCCAGTCTCTCCAGTCTCTCCTCAACCTGCTCCAGTCTTTCCAGTCTCTCCTCAACCCGCTCCAGTCTCTCCTCAACCCACTCCAGTCTCTTCTCAACCCGCTCCAGTCTCTCCTCAACCCGCTCCAGTCTCTCCTCAACCCGCTCCAGTTTATCCTCAACCCGCTCCAGTCTCCTCAACCCGCTCCAGTCTCTCCAGTCTCTCCTCAACCTGCTCCAGTCTCTCCAGTCTCTCCTCAACCCGCTCCAGTCTCTCCTCAACCCGCTCCAGTCACTCCGATCTCTCCTCAACCCGCTGCAGTCTCTCCAGTCTCTCCAGTCTCTCCTCATCCCGCTCCAGTTTATCCTCAACCCACTCCAGTCTCCTCAACCCGCTCCAGTCTCTCCTCAACACATTCCAGTCTCTCCAGTCTCTCCTCAACCTGCTCCAGTCTCTCCAGTCTCTCCTCAACCTGCTCCAGTCTCTCCTCAACCCGCTCCAGTCACTCCGATCTCTCCTCAACCCGCTGCAGTCTCTCCAGTCTCTCCAGTCTCTCCTCAACCCGCTCCAGTTTATCCTCAACCCACTCCAGTCTCCTCAACCCGCTCCAGTTTATCCTCAACCCACTCCAGTCTCTCCTCGACACACTCCTGTCTCTCCTCAACCCGCTCCAGTCTCTCCTCAACCCGCTCCAGTCTCTCCTCAACCCGCTCCACTCTCTCCTCAACCCTCTCCAGTCTCTCCTCAACCAACTCCAGTCTCTCCAGTCTCTCCTCAACCTGATCCAGTCTTTCCAGTCTCTCCTCAACCCGCTCCAGTCTCTCCTCAACCCGCTCCAGTCACTCCGATCTCTCCTCAACCCGCTGCAGTCTCTCCAATCTCTCCAGTCTCTCCTCAACCTGCTCCAGTCTCTCCAGTCTCTCCTCAACCCTCTCCAGTCTCTCCAGTTTCTCCTCAACCCGCTCCAGTCTCTCCTCAACCCGCTCCAGTCTCACCTCAACACATTCCAGTCTCTCCTCAACCCGCTCCAGTCTATCCTCAACCCGCTCCAGTCTCACCTCAACAAATTCCAGTCTCTCCTCAACCCACTCCAGTCTCTCCAGTCTCTCCTCAACCCGCTCCAATCTCACCTCAACACATTCCAGTCTCTCCTCAACCTACTCCAGTCTCTCCTCAACCCGCTCCAGTCTCTCCTCAACCCGCTCCAGTCTCACCTCAACACATTCCAGTCTCTCCTCAACCCGCTCCAGTCTCACCTCAACACATTCCAGTCTCTCCAGTCTCTCCTCAACCTGCTCCAGTCTCTCCTCAACCTGCTCCAGTCTTCCAAGTCTCTCCTTAACCCTCTCCAGTCTCTCCTCAACCCGCTCCAGTCACTCCGATCTCTCCTCAACCCGCTGCAGTCTTTCCAGTCTCTCCAGTCTCTCCTCAACCTGCTCCAGTCTCTCCAGTCTCTCGTCAACCCTCTCCAGTCTCTCCAGTTTCTCCTCAACCCGCTCCAGTCTCTCCTCAACCCGCTCCAGTCTCACCTCAACACATTCCAGTCTCTCCGCAACCCGCTCCAGTCTATCCTCAACCCGCTCCAGTCTCACCTCAACACATTCCAGTCTCTCCTCAACCCACTCCAGTCTCTCCAGTCTCTCCTCAACCCTCTCCAGTCTCTCCAGTTTCTCCTCAACCTGCTCCAGTCTCACCTCAACACATTCCAGTCTCTCCTCAATCCACTCCAGTCTCTCCAGTCTCTCCTCAACCCGCTCCAATCTCACCTCAACACATTCCAGTCTCTCCTCAACCTACTCCAGTCTCTCCTCAACCCGCTCCAGTCTCTCCTCAACCCGCTCCAGTCTCACCTCAACACATTCCAGTCTCTCCTCAACCCGCTCCAGTCTCACCTCAACACATTCCAGTCTCTCCAGTCTCTCCTCAACCTGCTCCAGTCTCTCCAGTCTCTCCTCAACCTGCTCCAGTCTTCCAAGTCTCTCCTTAACCCTCTCCAGTCTCTCCAGTCTCTCCTCAACCCACTCCAGTCTCTACAGTCTCTCTTCAACCCCTTTCGATCTCTCCTCAACCCGCTCCAGTTTCTCCTCAACCCACTCCAGTCTCACCACAACAAGCTCCAGTCTCTCCTCAACTCGCTCAAGTCTTTCCCATCTCTCCTCAACCCGCTCCAGTCTCTCCTCAACCAGCTCCAGTCTCTCCTCAAACCGCTCCAGTCTCTCCAATCTCTCATCAACCCGCTCCAGTCTCTACGGTCTCTCCTCAACCCACTCCAGTCTCTCCAGTCTATCCTCAACCCGCTCCAGTCACTCCAGTCTCTCCTCAACCTGCTCCAGTTTCTCCGGTCTCTCCTCAACCCACTCCAGTCTCTCCTCAACCCGCTCCAGTCACTCCGGTCTCTCCTCAACTCGCTCCAGTCTCTCCCGTCTCTCCTCAACCCTCTCCAGTCTCTACAGTCTCTCCACAACCCCAACTCCACAATTGAGTAGCTTAGATGAATAAGTTGCCCAGAGTAAACTGTATGTTGCTCAGGCCCAGATGCTAATATATGCATATTATTGGTATATTTGGATAGAAAACACCCTAAAGTTTCTAAAACTGTTTGAATGATGTCTGTGAGTATTACAGAACTCATATGGCAGGCAAAAACCTGAGAAAAAATCCAACCAGGAAGTGGGGAATCTGAGGTTTGTAGTTTTTCAACTCTTTGCCTATCGAATATACAGTGTCTGTGGGGTCAAATTACACTTCCTAAGGCTTCCACTATATGTCAACTGTCTTTAGAACCTTGTTTGATGCTTCTACTGTGAAGGAGGGGGGAATGAGAGGGGATTGAGTCAGAGGTCTGGCAGAGTGGCATGAGCTGACCACGTGCGCTCACGTGAGAGTACATTATTGAAGATTTATGATAAAAACATCCTAAAGATTGATTCTATACATCGTTTGACATGTTTCTACGGACTGTAACGGAACTTTTTGGCCTTCGTTTGCTCTCCCGTCATGAATTTGGATAAACTAAACGCGCAAACAAAAAGGAGGTATTTGGACTGGGAGTGCATTCTGATGAAGATCATCAAATGTAAGTGAATATTTATGATGCTATTTCTGTTATCTGTTGACTCCACAACATGGCGGATATCTTTATGGCTTGATTTGTTGTCTGAGCTCTGTACTCAGATTATTGCATGGTGTGCTTTTTCGGTAAAGCTTTTTTGACATCTGACACAGCGGTTGCATTAAGGAGAAGTGTATCTATAATTCCATGCATAATAGTTGTATCTTTTATCAATGTTTATTATGAGTATTTCTGTAAATTGATGTGGCTCTCTGCAAAATCACCGGAAATTTAGGAACTACTAAACATAACGCGTCAATGTAAACTCCGATTTTTGTAAATAAATATGAACTTTATAAAACAAAACATACATGTATTGTGTAACATAAAGTCCTATGAGTGTCTATCTGATGAAGATCATCAAAGGTTAGTGATTAATTTGATCTCTATTTCTGCTTTTTGTGACTCCTCTCTTTGGCTGGAAAATGGCTGTGTGTGTTTTTGTGACTTGGCCTTTCGCTGTAAAGCCTTTATGAAATCGGACACTGTGGTGGGATTAACAACAAGTTTATATTTAAAATGGTGTAAAATACTTCTATGTTTGAGGAATTTTAATTATGAGATTTCTGTTGTTTTGAATTTGGCGTCCTGCACTTTCGCTGGCTGTTGTCATATCCCATTTGCAGGATTCAAGCCATAAGAACTTTTGAAGGACCAGCTATGACGGAACACTGGCAGAATCTAGAACACTGGCAGATTCTTTTTTTTATTTTTATTTTTACCCCTTTTTCTTCCCAATTTCGTGGTATCCAATTGTTGTAGTAGCTACTATCTTGTCTCATCGCTACAACTCCCGTACGGGCTCGGGAGAGATGAAGGTTGAAAGTCATGCGTCCTCCGATACACAACCCAACCAAGCCGCACTGCTTCTTAACATAGTGCGCATCCAACCCGGAAGCCAGCCGCACCAATGCGCCAGAGGAAACACCGTGCACCTGGCCACCTTGGCTAGCGCACACTGCGCCCAGCCCGCCACAGGAGTCGCTGGTGCACGATGAGACAAGGACACCCATACCGACCAAGCCCTCCCTAACCCAGGTGACGCTAGGCCAATTGTGCGTCGCACCACAGACCTCCCGGTCGCAGCCGGTTACGACAGAGCCTGGGCGCGAACCCAGGGACTCTGAAGGCACAGCTGGCGCTGCAGTACAGCGCCCTTAACCACTGCGCCGCCCAGGAGGTCTACACTGGCAGATTCTAGAACACTGGCAGTTCTGAGAAGACTGATTTGTCAGTAGAAGGGTTTTCTAAACCACAAACTCTCCAACGGTAGATAATTAGTTAAACTGAATAGACCCGGGTAAGGAGTAGCAGTGCAGTGGACAGGTTTTGGATGAGCCAGTCTGAAGCTGTCTCTGTCCCAAATGGCACCCCCTTCACTATATGCAGTGACTTGCAGAAGTATTCATCCCCCTTGCCGTTTTTCCTATTTTGTTGCATTACATCCTGTCATTTAAATGCATTTTTATTTGGATTTCATTCAACACGAAATAGTCCAAATTGGTGAAGTGAAATGAAAAAAATAGCTTGTTTCAAAAATGTCAAAAAAATAAATAAATGAAAAGTTGCTTGTGCATATGTATTCTCCCCCTTTGCTAGCATGGTGGTGGCTGCATCATGCTGTGGGGATGCTGTTCATCGGCAGGGAAACTGGTCAGAATTGAAGGAATGATGGATGGTGCTAAATACAATGAAATTCTTGAGGGAACCCGGTTTCAGTCTTCCAGAGATTTGAGACTGGGACGGAGGTTCACCTTCCAGCAGAACAATGACCCTAAGCATACTGCTAAAACAGCATGTATTAAGGGGAAACATTTAAATGTCTTGGAATGGCCTAGTCAAAGCCCAGACCTCAATCTGTGGCATGACTTAAAGATTTCTTGTTTGTTTCACAATAAAAAATATTTTGCATCATCAAAATGGTAGGTAAATCAAATTATACAAAACCCCTCAAATCCATTTTAATTCCAGGTTGTAAGGCAACAAAATAGGAAAAATGCCAAGGGGGGTGAATACTTTCGCAAGCCATTAGGGAATAGTTTTTCACCTGGGACACTATCCAGGGTAGTAGGAGATTACTGTGTGAAGTCTAGCAACCAGAGAAACACAGAACAGACATCGAACCATTCTATCTCCATGGAAACCGAGCCTCAAAGCCTTCTGGGTTCTAACTCTCTCTGATACATCCTGGTCCCCTGCAGCTCTGTAGTTTCCTCTCCTCTCATAGATTTACAGCCTCTCAACAGGTAACTAACGGCCAGTGTTGGAGAGTAGAGAACTACATGTAGTTCAACTAGAAATGTAACTACATTTTGCACTAACTCAGCTTAGTCTCAGAGCAAAACATATTATATTTTACTAAAATCCGTGACATTCCATTTAGTGTGATATGTTACTTTAAGTTAGGTTACATTACATTGGCCTACATAAATTTGGGACACTCAAATTAGTATGATGTGTTATGTTTGGTTTGGCAGTATGTTACTTAAAGCAAAAACAAAAGGTTGGTTGGTGTGGACGGTTGGGCATGTAACGCAAATGTCTAGCAACCCAAAAGTTATGTATTTGAATCTCATCACTGACAACTTTAGCATTTTAGCTAATTATCAACTGCTTACTACATTTTTACTTAGCATGTTAGCAAACCTTTCCCCTCACCCCTAACCCCTAGCACTTTAACCTAACTCCTAACCCCTAACATATCATATCCTACTAAAGTAATAATAATAATAATATATGCCATTTAGCAGACGTTTTTATCCAAAGCGACTTACAGTCATGTGTGCATACATTCTACGTATGGGTGGTCCCGAGGATCGAACCCACTACCCTGGCATTACAAGCGCCCTGCTCTACCAATTGAGCTACAGAAGGACCACTAAAGCAGTCCAAGGTAATATATCACACTAAATTATCAAGACGCAGAATACTATAAGTCCTACAACGTATATTATATTGTACGACCGCAATTACACTGGTAGGCCAAGGTAATATAATTTAACGTAAAGTAACATATCATACTAAATGGAATGGCACAGAGTTTAGTCAAATATAATACGTTTTTCTCTGAGACCAGGTTGTTTAGCTTGGTGGTAGTTGAACCTAATTCGAATCGTGGTAGTGTTTTCAGTAGGTAATGGTTTTTATAACATGTAGCAGTGTAGCTAACTACTGGAACTACACACTACTTAGAAAATATGGGTGAAGTTGGAAATCATTTCCTTTCTTTGTTTGCATCAGACCTAATTAATTCTGACTTGAAATATTGTTTTTGTGATTAATATACTAAATTTCACATTCTGTTAACATATGACCCTCCAAAGTGATCTATTCTTGCAATTTGTAGTCTATGACATGTTAGATTTGATCATTAATCACAAAGTCGTTTTGATACTTTTTCAAAGTAACTTTAGTTCAGTAAAATATATATTTTTCAAGGCTAGCTTTAGCATAGCTTCATTTCTTCCATACACTCTTAGAAGAAAAAGTTGAGAACCAAAAAGGGTTCTTTGACTATCCCCATAGGAGATGGGGTTCCATGTAGAACCATCTACATGGAACCCAAAAGCATTCTATCTGGAACCAAAAAGGGTTATCCTATGGGGACCGCCTCAGAACCCTTTTGGAAGCCTTTTTTCTAAGAGTGTAGTGAAGTAATTGCTAGCTTGGTAAAGTATATTTTCAGAGTAGCTTCCCCAACACTGCTCTCTAACACACTGTAACTCACAAACTACTGTTGCCTGGTTACCCAAACTCCTTGCTCCGGCCAAACTCTACACAACTCCTACGGACATTATTTCTTCTCCTCAATGAGTCTGGATCTGAGTGCCTCTCAAACTATTTCTAGAATGCAAACAAATTTGAACATTTCTGATTGGTCCCATAAACCGATGGGTTGGGCACGAGCCAGGGCTGGGGGGGTGTGGGGTTGGATGGCAAGGGGCTGGGAAGCAAAGAGCTGGAGTGGGGGGGCAAGCCTTGCTTGGTAGGTAGGGAGAGAGAGAGAGAGAGAGAGAGAGAGAGAGAGAGAGAGAGAGAGAGAGAGAGAGAGAGAGAGAGAGAGAGAGAGAGAGAGAGAGAGAGAGAGAGAGAGAGAGAGAGAGAGAGAGAGAGAGAGAGAGAGAGAGAGAGAGAGAGAGAGAGAGAGAGAGAGAGAGAGAGAGGAAAGCAGAGAGCTTTGGGTTTCAGGTCTTTGAAAGGGATATGGGTGAGCTGCTTCTCTCAGGCCTGACCCCAAAATCTGCCGTTGATGAATGGACCACCCTGCTCTCTGCTCTTATAGCCCCGCAACAGACTCCTCTACCCTCCATCAGACTCCTCTACCCTCCATCATACTCCTCTACCCTCTATCAGACTCCTCTACTCTCTATCAGACTCCTCTACCCTCTTTCAGACTCCTCTACCCTCCATCAGACTCCTCTACCCTCCACCAGACTCCTCTACCCTCCATCAGACTCCTCTACCCTCTATCAGACTCCTCTACCCTCTATCAGACTCCTCTACCCTCCATCAGACTCCTCTACCCTCCATCAGACTCCTCTACCCTCCACCAGACTCCTCTACCCCACCAGACTCCTCTACCCTCCATCAGACTCCTCTACCCTCCATCAGACTCCTCTAGCCCATCAGACTCCTCTACCCTCCACCAGACTCCTCTACCCTCCATCAGACTCCTCTACCCTCCATCAGACTCCTCTAGCCCATCAGACACCTCTACCCTCCACCAGACTCCTCCTCTACCCTCCACCAGACTCCTCTACCCTCCACCAGACTCCTCTACCCTCGATCAGACTCCACTACCCTCCACCAGACTCCTCTACCCTCCATCAGACTCCTCTAGCCCATCAGACTCCTCTACCCTCCATCAGACTCCTCTACCCTCCACCAGACTCCTCTACCCTCCATCAGACTCCTCTACCCTCCACCAGAATCCTCTACCCTCTATCAGACTCCTCTACCCTCCATCAGACTCCTCTACTCTCCATCAGACTCCTCTACCCTCCATCAGACTCCTCTACCCTCCACCAGACTCCTCTACCCTCCACCAGACTCCTCTACCCTCCATTAGACTCCTCTACCCTCCACCAGACTCCTCTACCCTCTATCAGACTCCTCTACCCTCCATCAGACTCCTCTACCCTCTATCAGACTCCTCTACCCTCCATCAGACTCCACTACCCTCCATCAGACTCCTCTACCCTCCACCAGACTCCTCTACCCTCCATTAGACTCCTCTACCCTCCACCAGACTCCTCTACCCTCTATCAGACTCCTCTAGCCCATCAGACTCCACTACCCCATTAGACTCCTCTACCCTCCACCAGACTCCTCTACCCTCCACCAGACTCCTCTACCCTCCATCAGACTCCTCTAGCCTCTATCAGACTCCTCTACCCTCTATCAGACTCCTCTACCCTCTATCAGACTCCTCTACCCTCCATCAGACTCCTCTACCCTCTATCAGACTCCACTACCCCATCAGACTCCTCTACCCTCCATTCGACTCCTCCTCTACCTCCCATCAGCTGCTTTCCCCTGGCTTTACAACCCTCCATCACCCACCCACCCTCCCTGTAGAAGTGCTACCTAACACAGGGGTTCTCCAGCCCTTTCATTTATTGAACTGTTCCACATCTAGCACCTGATTCACCTTGTTAACCAATCATCAAGGGTGAGACTAGGGTGCGCATTCTAGTTCATTTATTTATATGTTTTCTGTTTCTATGATTTGGCCGGGTATGGTTCTCAATTAGGGTGAGCTGTCCCATCCAGCCAGGACGGGTTGTGTACCCTCGAGACCTCCAGTGCGCCTCCACAGCCCAGTGTATCCGGTGTCTACTCCCAGAACCAGGCCTCCTGTATGTCTCCTCAGCCCAGTGTATCCGGTGTCTACTCCCAGAACCAGGCCTCCTGTATGTCTCCTCAGCCCAGTGTATCCGGTGTCTACTCCCAGAACCAGGCCTCCTGTATGTCTCCTCAGCCCAGTGTATCCGGTGTCTACTCCCAGAACCAGGCCTCCTGTATGTCTCCTCAGCCCAGTGTATCCGGGGTCTACTCCCAGAACCAGGCCTCCTGTATGTCTCCTCAGCCCAGTGTATCCGGTGTCTACTCCCAGAACCAGGCCTCCTGTATGTCTCCTCAGCCTGGTTAGCCCTGTGGCAGCTCCACGCACCAGGCCTCCTGTATGGGGCCACAGTGTCTCCTGACCCCTCCTGTCTCAGCCTCCAGTATTCATGTTGCAGTTGTTTATGTGTCGGGGGCCTAGGGTCAGTCTGTTATATCTGGAGTATTTCTCCTGTCTTATCCGGTGTCCTGTGTGAATTTAAGTATGCTCTCTCTAATTCTCTCTTTCTCTCTTTCTTTCTCTCTCTCTCAGGACCTGAGCCCTAGGACCATGCCTCAGGACTACCTGGCCAGATGACTCCTTGCTGACCCCAGTCCACCTGACCGTGCTGCTGTTCCAGTTTCAACTTTTCTGCCTGCGGCTATGGAACCCTGGCCTGTTCACCGGACGTGCTGCCTGTCCCAGACCTGCTGTTTTCAACTCTCTAGAGACAGCATGAACGGCAGAGATACTCTGAATGATCGGCTATGAAAAGTCAACTGACATTTACTCCTGAGGTGCTGACCTGTTGCACCCTCGACAACTACTGTGATTATTATTATTTGACCATGCTGGTCATTTATGAACATTTGAACATCTCGGCCATGTTCTGTTATAATCTCCACCCGGCACAGCCAGAAGAGGACTGGCCCCCCCTCATACCCTGGTTCCTCTGTAGGCTTCTTCCTAGGTTCTGGCCTTTCTAGGGAGTTTTTCCGAGCCACCGTGCTTCTACACCTGCTGTTTGGGGTTGTAGGCTGGGTTTCTGTACAGCACATTGTGACATCAACTGATGTTAGAAGGGCTTTATTTATAAATTTGATTTGATCTATCGCAAAACACACTGGGCACAGACCTTCCATCTATCTATCTCCAAACACACCGGGCACAGACCTTCTATCCATCTATCTCCAAACACACCGGGCACAGACCTTCCATCTACCTATCTCCAAACACACTGGGCACAGACCTTCCATCCATCTATCTCCAACACACTGGGCACAGACCTTCCATCTACCTATCTCCAAACACACTGGGCACAGACCTTCCATCCATCTATCTCCAAACACACTGGGCACAGACCTTCCATCCATCTATCTCCAAACACACTGGGCACAGACCTTCCATCCATCTATCTCCAAACACACTGGGCACAGACCTTCCATCCATCTATCTCCAAACACACTGGGCACAGACCTTCCATCCATCTATCTCCAAACACACTGGGCACAGACCTTCCATCCATCTATCTCCAAACACACTGGGCACAGACCTTCCATCTACCTATCTCCAAACACACTGGGTACAGACCTTCCATCCATCTATCTCCAACACACTGGGCACAGACCTTCCATCTACCTATCTCCAACACACTGGGCACAGACCTTCCATCTACGTATCTCCAACACACTGGGCACAGACCTTCCATCTACCTATCTCCAACACACTGGGCACAGACCTTCCATCCATCTATCTCCAAACACACCGGGCACAGACCTTCCATCTACCTATCTCCAACACACCGGGCACAGACCTTCCATCTACCTATCTCCAACACACTGGGCACAGACCTTCTATCTCCACCACAGATCTTATTCTGTTCAGAAACCTGCTCTAAGATTGTTTGTCCAGGCAGCGCCGAGAACCTCGCCAGGGACCTCAGGGTTCAAACTCCAACCATATGTTCTGTTCTCCAATGTTCCACTATGATGCCCTGCAGAGAGAGATGTGAGAGACTGATAGGAACGTTCACAGGGTTCTGACGTTCTGATAATGACGTTCTGACATTCCAAAGGTTCTGAGGGTTCTGTACCAATGTTCCACTATGATGCCCTGCAGAGAGAGATGTGAGAGACTGATAGGAACGTTCACAGGGTTCTGACGTTCTGATAATGACGTTCTGACATTCCAAAGGTTCTGAGGGTTCTGTACCAATGTTCCACTATGATGCCCTGCAGAGAGAGATGTGAGAGACTGATAGGAACATTCACAGGGTTCTGATGTTCTGATAATAACGTTCTGACATTCCAAAGTTTCTGAGGGTTCTTTGCCAAAGTTACACGGACTTATGAGGGGAACCCCTCCCCAATTAAACATCAGGCCCATATGTCTCTATGCACACACACACACACACACACGCACGCACGCACGCACGCACGCACGCACACACAGACACACACACACAGACACGCACACACACACAGACACGCACGCGCGCGCACGCACGCACGCAAGCACACACAGACACACAGACACACAGACACACACACAGACAGACAGACACACAGACAGACACACAGACAGACACACAGACAGACACACAGACAGACACACAGACACGCACGCACGCACGCACGCACAAACAGACACACACACACACACACACACACACACACACACACACACACACACACACACACACACACACACACACACACACACACACACACACACACACACACACACACACACACACACACAGTCTTGTTAAACTAATGGGGACACGCAAACCACTCAAAATCTAATTTTCCCTAACCCTTAACCCTTAACTCTAACCCTTAAGCCTAACCCCTACCCCTAACCCTTAACCCTTAACCCTTAACCCTTAACCCTAACCCTAACCCTAACCCTAACCCTTAACCCTAACCCTAACCCTTAACCCTTAACCCTTAACTCTAACCCCTAACCCTTAACCCTTAACCCTTAACCCTAACCCCTACCCCTTAACCCTAACCCTTAACCCTAATTCTAACCCTAACACTAATTCTAACACTAATTCTCACCCTAATTATAATTCTAACCCTTAACCCTAATTCTAACCTTAACCCTCATTCTAACCTTAACCCTAATTCTAACCTTAACCCTAATTCTAACCCTTAACCCTCATTCTAACCTTAACCCTAATTCTAACCTTAACCCTAATTCTAACCTTAACCCTAATTCTAACCCTAACCCTAATTCTAACCCTAACCCTAATTCTAACCCTAACCCTAATTCTAACCTTAACCCTAATTCTAACCCTTAACCCTAATTCTAACCCTAACACTAATTCTAACACTAATTCTCACCCTAATTATAATTCTAAACCTTAACCCTAATTCTAACCCTTAACCCTAATTCTAACCTTAACCCTAATTCTAACCTTAACCCTAATTCTAACCTTAACCCTAATTCTAACCTTAACCCTAATTCTAACCTTAACCCTAATTCTAACCCTAACCCTAATTCTAACCCTAATTATTTATTTATTTATTTATTTTATTTCACCTTTATTTAACCAGGTAGGCAAGTTGAGAACAAGTTCTCATTTATTGCGACCTGGCCAAGATAAAGCAAAGCAGTTCGACAGATACAACGACACAGAGTTACACATGAAGTAAAACAAACATACAGTCAATAATACAGTATAAACAAGTCTATATACGATGTGAGCAAATTATGTGAGATAAGGGAGGTAAAGGCAAAAAAGGCCATGGTGGCAAAGTAAATACAATATAGCAAGTAAAACACTGGAATGGTAGTTTTGCAATGGAAGAATGTGCAAAGTAGAAATAAAAATAATGGGGTGCAAAGGAGCAAAATAAATAAATAAATTAAATGCAGATGGGAAAGAGGTAGTTGTTTGGGCTAAATTATAGGTGGGCTATGTACAGGTGCAGTAATCTGTGAGCTGCTCTGACAGTTGGTGCTTAAAGCTAGTGAGGGAGATAAGTGTTTCCAGTTTCAGAGATTTTTGCAGTTCGTTCCAGTCACTGGCAGCAGAGAACTGGAAGGAGAGGCGGCCAAATAAATAATTGGTTTTGGGGGTGACTAGAGAGATATACCTGCTGGAGCGTGTGCTACAGGTTGGAGATGCTATGGTGACCAGCGAGCTGAGATAAGGGGGGACTTTACCTAGCAGGGTCTTGTAGATGACATGGAGCCAGTGGGTTTGGCGACGAGTATGAAGCGAGGGCCAGTCAACGAGAGCGTACAGGTCGCAATGGTGGGTAGTATATGGGGCTTTGGTGACAAAACGGATGGCACTGTGATCGACTGCATCCAATTTGTTGAGTAGGGTATTGGAGGCTATTTTGTAAATGACATCGCCAAAGTCGAGGATTGGTAGGATGGTCAGTTTTACAAGGGTATGTTTGGCAGCATGAGTGAAGGATGCTTTGTTGCGAAATAGGATGCCAATTCTAGATTTAACTTTGGATTGGAGATGTTTGATATGGGTCTGGAAGGAGAGTTTACAGTCTAACCAGACACCTAGGTATTTGTAGTTGTCCACGTATTCTAAGTCAGAGCCGTCCAGAGTAGTGATGTTGGACAGGCGGGTAGGTGCAGGAAGCGATCGGTTGAAGAGCATGCATTTAGTTTTACTTGTATTTAAGAGCAATTGGAGGCCACGGAAGGAGAGTTGTATGGCATTGAAGCTTGCCTGGAGGTTAGTTAACACAGTGTCCAAAGAAGGGCCGGAAGTATACAGAATGGTATCATCTGCGTAGAGGTGGATCAGAGAATCACCAGCAGCAAGAGCAACCTCATTGATGTATACAGAGAAGAGAGTCGGTCCAAGAATTGAACCCTGTGGCACCCCCATAGAGACTGTCAGAGGTCCGGACAATTATATTTCTAACCCTTAACCCTAATTCTAACCTTAAACCTAATTCTAACCTTAACACTAATTCTAACCCTAACACTAATCCTAACACTAATTCTAACCCTAATTATAATTCTAACCCTAACCCTAATTCTAACCTTAACACTAATTCTAACCTTAACACTAATTCTAACCCTAATTCTAATTCTAACCCCCTAAAAAATAGCATTTGATGTTGTGGGAACTAACAAAATGTACAAACACACACACTCCAACCCCTCCCCCTACACTCCAACTCCAACCCCTCCCCCTAAACACCCACACATCCCAGTCACTTCATTAATCTACAGAAGAGAGGGGAGGAGAAGAGGAGAGGGGAGGAGAAGAGGAAGTGGAGGAGAAGAGGAGGGAGGAGAAGAGGGGAGGGGAGGAGTAGAGGGGAGGGGAGGAGAAGAGGAGAGGGGAGGAGAAGAGGAGGAGAGGAGGAGAGGAGAGGGGAGGAGAAGAGGAGAAGAGAGTGGAGGAGAAGAGGAGAAGGAGGAGAAGAGGAGAGGGGAGGAGAAGAGGAGAAGAGAGTGGAGGAGAAGAGAGAGAGGGGAGGAGAAGAGGAGTGGAGATGAGGAGTGGAGGAGAAGAGGGAGAGGGGAGGAGAAGAGGAGGGGAGGAGAAGAGGAGAGGGGAGGAGAGAAGAGGAGAGTGGAAGAGAAGAGGAGAGGAGAGGAGAAGAAGAGTGGAGGAGACTTTAGAGAGAGAGGAGAGGGGAGGAGCAAGAGGAGAGGGGAGGAGAAGAGGAGAGGGGAGGAGAAGATGAGAGTGGAGGAGAAGAGGAGAGGGGGGAGAAGAGGATAGGGGAGGAGAAGACCTAGTGGAGGAGAAGAGGAGAGGGGACTTTAGACTAGAGAGAGGGGAGGGAAGTAGCACCCTGAGTGGAGGAGAAGAGAGAGGGGAGAGAAGAAGAGAGTGGAGGAGAAGAGGAGAGGGAGGACCCTGAAGAAGAGAGTGGAAGAGAAGAGGAGAGGGGAGGCAAGAAGAGAGTGGAGGAGAAGAGGAGAGGGGAGGAGAAGAAGCAGAGTGGAGGAGTATAGAGGAGAGGGAGGAGAAGATGGATGACGTCCCAAAATGCACTACTTTAGACTAGAGACCTATGGGCCGTAGCACCCTGTTCCCTGTATAGACTAGAGACCTATGGGCCGTAGCACCCTGTTCCCTGTATAGACTAGAGACCTATGGGCCGTAGCACCCTGTTCCCTATATAGTGCACTACTTTAGACCAGAGACCTATGGGCCGTAGCACCCTGTTCCCTGTATAGACTAGAGACCTATGGGCCGTAGCACCCTGTTCCCTGTATAGACTAGAGACCTATGGGCCGTAGCACCCTGTTCCCTATATAGACTAGAGACCTATGGGTCGTAGAACAATGTTCCCTGTATAGACTAGAGACCTATGGGCCGTAGCACCCTGTTCCCTATATAGTGCACTACTTTAGACCAGAGACCTATGGGCCGTAGCACCCTGTTCCCTGTATAGTGCACTACTTCAGACTAGAGACCTATTCCCTATATAGTGCACTACTTTAGACTAGAGACCTATTCCCTATATAGTGCACTACTTTAGACTAGAGACCTATTCCCTATATAGTGCACTACTTTAGACCAGAGACCTATTCCCTATATAGTGCACTACTTTAGACCAGAGACCTATGGGCCGTAGTACCCTGTTCCCTATATAGTGCACTACTTTAGACTAGAGACCTATGGGCCGTAGCACCCTGTTCCCTGTATAGACTAGAGACCTATGGGCCGTAGCACCCTGTTCCCTGTATAGACTAGAGACCTATGGGCCGTAGCACCCTGTTCCCTGTATAGACTAGAGACCTATGGGCCGTAGCACCCTGTTCCCTGTATAGTGCACTACTTTAGACTAGAGACCTATGGGCCGTAGCACCCTGTTCCCTGTATAGACTAGAGACCTATGGGCCGTAGCACCCTGTTCCCTGTATAGTGCACTACTTTAGACTAGAGACCTATGGGCCGTAGCACCCTGTTCCCTGTATAGTGCACTACTTTAGACTAGAGACCTATGGGCCGTAGCACCCTGTTCCCTGTATAGTGCACTACTTTAGACTAGAGACCTATGGGCCGTAGCACCCTGTTCCCTGTATAGTGCACTACTTTAGACTAGAGACCTATGGGCCGTAGCACCCTGTTCCCTGTATAGACTAGAGACCTATGGGCCGTAGCACCCTGTTCCCTGTATAGACTAGAGACCTATGGGCCATAGCACCCTGTTCCCTGTATAGACTAGAGACCTATGGGCCGTAGCACCCTGTTCCCTGTATAGACTAGAGACCTATGGGCCGTAGCACCCTGTTCCCTGTATAGACTAGAGACCTATGGGCCGTAGCACCCTGTTCCCTATATAGACTAGAGACCTATGGGCCGTAGCACCCTGTTCCCTGTATAGACTAGAGACCTATGGGCCGTAGCACCCTGTTCCCTGTATAGACTAGAGACCTATGGGACCGTAGCACCCTGTTCCCTGTATAGACTAGAGACCTATGGGCCGTAGCACCCTGTTCCCTGTATAGTGCACTACTTTAGACTAGAGACCTATGGGCCGTAGCACCCTGTTCCCTGTATAGACTAGAGACCTATGGGCCGTAGCACCCTGTTCCTGTATAGTGCACTACTTTAGACTAGAGACCTATTGGCCGTAGCACCCTGTTCCCTGTATAGACTAGAGACCTATGGGCCGTAGCACCCTGTTCCCTGTATAGTGCACTACTTTAGACTAGAGACCTATGGGCCGTAGCACCCTGTTCCCTGTATAGTGCACTACTTTAGACTAGAGACCTATGGGCCGTAGCACCCTGTTCCCTGTATAGTGCACTACTTTAGACTAGAGACCTATGGGCCGTAGCACCCTGTTCCCTGTATAGACTAGAGACCTATGGGCCGTAGCACCCTGTTCCCTGTATAGACTAGAGACCTATGGGCCGTAGCACCCTGTTCCCTGTATAGACTAGAGACCTATGGGCAGTAGCACCCTGTTCCCTGTATAGACTAGAGACCTATGGGCCGTAGCACCCTGTTCCCTGTATAGTGCACTACTTTAGACTAGAGACCTATGGGCCGTAGCACCTTGTTCCCTGTATAGACTAGAGACCTATGGGCCGTAGCACCCTGTTCCCTGTATAGACTAGAGACCTATGGGCCGTAGCACCCTGTTCCCTGTATAGACTAGAGACCTATGGGCCGAACCACCCTGTTCCCTGTATAGACTAGAGACAATTGGGCCGTGGCACCCTGTTCCCTATATAGACTAGAGACCTATGGGCCGTAGCACCCTGTTCCCTGTATAGACTAGAGACCTATGGGCCGTAGCACCCTGTTCCCTGTATAGACTAGAGACCTATGGGCCGTAGCACCCTGTTCCCTGTATAGACTAGAGACCTATGGGCCGTAGCACCCTGTTCCCTGTATAGACTAGAGACCTATGGGCCGTAGCACCCTGTTCCCTGTATAGACTAGAGACCTATGGGTCGTAGCACCCTGTTCCCTGTATATACTAGAGACCTATGGGCCGTAGCACCCTGTTCCCTATATAGTGCACTACTTTAGACTAGAGACCTATGGGCCGTAGCACCCTGTTCCCTGTATAGTGCACTACTTTAGACTAGAGACCTATGGGCCGTAGCACCCTGTTCCCTATATAGTGCACTACTTTAGACTAGAGACCTATTCCCTATATAGTGCACTACTTTAGACTAGAGACCTATTCCCTATATAGTGCACTACTTTAGACCAGAGACCTATTCCCTATATAGTGCACTACTTTAGACCAGAGACCTATTCCCTATATAGTGCACTACTTTAGACGAGAGACCTATTCCCTATATAGTGCACTACTTTAGACCAGAGACCTATTCCCTGTATAGTGCACTACTTTAGACTAGAGACCTATGGGCCGTAGCACCCTGTTCCCTGTATAGACTAGAGACCTATGGGCCGTAGCACCCTGTTCCCTGTATAGACTAGAGACCTATGGGCCGTAGCACCCTGTTCCCTGTATAGTGCACTACTTTAGACTAGAGACCTATGGGCCGTAGCACCCTGTTCCTGTATAGTGCACTACTTTAGACTAGAGACCTATGGGCCGTAGCACCCTGTTCCCTGTATAGACTAGAGACCTATTGGCCGTAGCACCCTGTTCCCTGTATAGACTAGAGACCTATGGGCCGTAGCACCCTGTCCCCTGTATAGTGCACTACTTTAGACCAGAGACCTATGGGCCGTAGCACCCTATTCCCTATATAGTGCACTACTTTAGACTAGAGACCTATGGGTCGTAGCACCCTATTCCCTGTATAGTGCACTACTTTAGACTAGAGACCTATGGGCCGTAGCACCCTGTTCCCTGTATAGTGCACTACTTTAGACTAGAGACCTATGGGCCGTAGCACCCTGTTCCCTGTATAGTGCACTACTTTAGTCTAGAGACCTATGGGCCGTAGCACCCTGTTCCCTGTATAGACTAGAGACATATGGGCCATAGCACCCTGTGCCCTGTATAGACTAGAGACCTATGGGCCGTAGCACCCTGTTCCCTGTATAGTGCACTACTTTAGACTAGAGACCTATTCCCTATATAGTGCACTACTTTAGACCAGAGACCTATTCCCTATATAGTGCACTACTTTAGACCAGAGACCTATTCCCTGTATAGTGCACTACTTTAGTCTAGAGACCTATGGGCCGTAGACCTATGGGCCGTAGCACCTACTACCCTGTTCCCTATATAGACTAGAGACCTATGGGCCGTAGCACCCTGTTCCCTGTATAGACTAGAGACCTATGGGCGTAGTACCCTGTTCCCGTAGCACCCTGTTCCCTGTATAGACTAGAGACCTATGGGCCGTAGCACCCTGTTCCCTGTATAGACTAGAGACCTATGGGCCGTAGCACCCTGTTCCCTGTATAGACTAGAGACCTATGGGCCGTAGCACCCTGTTCCCTGTATAGACTAGAGACCTATGGGTCGTAGCACCCTGTTCCCTGTATATACTAGAGACCTATGGGCCGTAGCACCCTGTTCCCTATATAGTGCACTACTTTAGACTAGAGACCTATGGGCCGTAGCACCCTGTTCCTGTATAGTGCACTACTTTAGACTAGAGACCTATGGGCCGTAGCACCCTGTTCCCTATATAGTGCACTACTTTAGACTAGAGACCTATTCCCTATATAGTGCACTACTTTAGACTAGAGACCTATTCCCTATATAGTGCACTACTTTAGACCAGAGACCTATTCCCTATATAGTGCACTACTTTAGACCAGAGACCTATTCCCTATATAGTGCACTACTTAGACCAGAGACCGAGAGACCTATTCCCTATATAGTGCACTACTTTAGACCAGAGACCTATTCCCTGTATAGTGCACTACTTTAGACTAGAGACCTATGGAGACCTATAGCACCCTGTTCCCTGTATAGACTAGAGACCTATGGGCCGTAGCACCCTGTTCCCTGTATAGACTAGAGACCTATGGGCCGTAGCACCCTGTTCCCTGTATAGTGCACTACTTTAGACTAGAGACCTATGGGCCGTAGCACCCTGTTCCCTGTATAGTGCACTACTTTAGACTAGAGACCTATGGGCCGTAGCACCCTGTTCCCTGTATAGTGCACTACTTTAGACTAGAGACCTATGGGCCGTAGCACCCTGTTCCCTGTATAGACTAGAGACCTATGGGCCGTAGCACCCTGTTCCCTATATAGTGCACTACTTTAGACTAGAGACCTATTCCCTATATAGTGCACTACTTTAGACCAGAGACCTATTCCCTATATAGTGCACTACTTTAGACCAGAGACCTATTCCCTATATAGTGCACTACTTTAGACCAGAGACCTATTCCCTGTATAGTGCACTACTTTAGACTAGAGACCTATGGGCCATAGCACCCGGTTCCCTGTATAGACTAGAGACCTATGGGCCGTAGCACCCTGTTCCCTGTATAGACTAGAGACCTATGGGCCGTAGCACCCTGTTCCCTGTATAGTGCACTACTTTAGACTAGAGACCTATTGGCCGTAGCACCCTGTTCCCTGTATAGACTAGAGACCTATGGGCCGTAGCACCCTGTTCCCTGTATAGTGCACTACTTTAGACTAGAGACCTATGGGCCGTAGCACCCTGTTCCCTGTATAGACTAGAGACCTATGGGCCGTAGCACCCTGTTCCCTATATAGTGCACTACTTTAGACCAGAGACCTATTCCCTATATAGTGCACTACTTTAGACTAGAGACCTATGGGCCGTAGCACCCTGTTCCCTGTATAGTGCACTACTTTAGACTAGAGACCTATGGGCCGTAGCACCCTGTTCCCTGTATAGTGCACTACTTTTGTATGGCCTCCGGTCAAATGTAGTGCACTGTATAGGGTGTAATTTGGGACACAGCCCTGTTCGACTCTGTGGAAGGTTGAAGACCATGGAATACACCAAGGATCCTGCAGACACACCCCCTCTCCCCCTGCGCTGTACTGTCACCCTCTACTCCCAACCCCACTGATTACTGTGTTTCCAACAGTCGGGATCTTCTGTAAACAATCTCTGTTTTCATTATCTTTTAAACTGATTATCTCTATGAATGTAAGTTTCCAGTTCTGGTCTAAAACTGCAGAAGAAACAACAGAGGCCATATTGATGCCAGCTGCTGCAGCTACATGATCTTAGGAGGGATACACCTAGAGAGAGAGGGAAGGAGTAGAGAGGGAATGAGAGAGAGGGATGGAGAGAGAAGGAAGGAGAGAGAGGGATGGAGCGAGAGGGAAGGAGAGAAGGAAGGAGAGAGAGTGAAGGAGAGAGAAGGAAGGAGAGAAGGAAGGAGCGAGAGGGAAGAAGAGAGAAGGAAGGAGAGAGAGTGAAGGAGCGAGAGGGAAGGAGAGAAGGAAGGAGCGAGAGGGAAGGAGAGAAGGAAGGAGCGAGAGGGAAGGAGAGAAGGAAGGAGAGAGAGGGAAGGAGAGAGAGGGAAGGAGAGAGAGGGAAGGAGAGAGAAGGAAGGAGAGAGGGAAGGAGAGAGAAGGAAGGAGAGAGGGAAGGAGAGAGAGGGAAGGATAGAGGGAAGGAGAGAGGGAAGGAGGGATACACCTAGAGAGAGAGGGATGGAGAGAGAGGGAAGGAGAGAGGGAAGGAGAGAGGGAAGGAGAGAGAGGGAAGGAGAGAGAGGGAAGGAGAGAGAGGGAAGGAGAGAGAGGGATGGAGAGAGGGAGGGAGAGAGGGAGGGAGGGATGGAGAGAGGGAAGGAGAGAGGGAAGGGGAGAGGGATGGAGAGTGGGATGGAGGTCGTAGCTCAGTTGGTAGAGCATGGCGCTTGTAACGCCAGGGTAGTGGGTTCGATCTCCGGGACCACCCATACGTAGAATGTATGCACACATGACTGTAAGTCGCTTTGGATAAAAGCGTCTGCTAAATGGCATATATATTATTATATATATATTAGAGGGAAGGAGAGAGGGAAGGAGAGAGGGAAGGAGAGAGGGAAGGAGGGATACACCTAGAGAGAGAGGGAAGGAGAGAAGGAAGGAGAGAGAGGGAAGGAGAGAAGGAGAGAGAAGGAAGGAGAGAGAAGTTCCGGTTCCGGTTGGAGCGAGTGGTCGCATCTGCACGTCGCTCCAACGGGTAGTATAACTTTTTCATTATATTTCATTATATCACAACGGTTTGATTTGTCTTATCTTAGCAATTTCTTCTCAGCTAGCTACATAGCCGTCTTTGTATCAAAGATAATTGCGTAATTATCGTATTTCGCCGTCCTAACGTAGTCTTCACTAGCCAGCTAGCTAACGTCCACTGATTAGCTGCACTGGAGAAACTGTTACACTCAACTGAACGACTTGATTAGTTTAGTGTTAGCTAGCTACATAGCTGTCTTTGCTGTCTTCGTATCATCGTATCATCGTATCCAAGATAATTGTGTTGTTTAGGTTTAGAGTGTGTAGTCTTAGAGTGATTATCTTAATTTACCGAGGTTAGCTAGCCAGCTATTTGTCGTCCTTAACGTAGGTGACTCTGCTAGCTAGCCAACAGCTAGCCAACGCGCCAACGTCTTCTGTATAGAACTCAACTACCCGGTCGCATTCACAGGTTGTATCACATTTTCACTTCATTTTCATTACAGTACAACGGTTTGATTTGTTTGATCGTAGCTAGCTACTTAGCTAGCTACATAGCCGTCTTTGTATCAAAGATAATTGTGTAGTCTAGAGCGATTTTCTAGGTTCGCTAGCCATCTATTGTCGTTCTTTTAACGCAGCGTAACGTAAACAACACTGCTAGCTAGCCTGCTAGCCCCGAATAACAACACTGCAGAAACTATTACACTCAACGGAACGACTTGATTAGTGTAGTGTCAACAACGCACCCACTGCCAGCTAGCCTACTTCAGCAGTACTGTATCATTTTAATCATTTTAGTCAATAAGATTCTTGCTACGTAGCTTAACTTTCTGAACATTCGAGACGTGTAGTCCACTTGTCATTCAATCTCCTTTGCATTAGCGTAGCCTCTTCTGTAGCCTGTCAACTATGTGTCGGTTTATCCCTGTTCTCTCCTCTCTGCACAGACCATACAAACGCTCCTCACCGCGTGGCCGCGGCCACCCTACTCTGGTGGTCCCAGCGCGCACGACCCACGTGGAGTTCCAGGTCTCCGGTAGCCTCTGGAACTGCCAATCTGCGGTCAACAAGGCAGAGTTCATCTCAGCCTATGCCTCCCTCCAGTCCCTCGACTTCTTGGCCCTGACGGAAACATGGATCACCACAGACAACACTGCTACTCCTACTGCTCTCTCTTCGTCCGCCCACGTGTTCTCGCACACCCGAGGCGTCTGGTCAGCGGGGTGGTGGCACCGGGATCCTCATCTCTCCCAAGTGGTCATTCTCTCTTTCTCCCCTTACCCATCTGTCTATCGCCTCCTTTGAATTCCATGCTGTCACAGTTACTAGCCCTTTCAAGCTTAACATCCTTATCATTTATCGCCCTCCAGGTTCCCTCGGAGAGTTCATCAATGAGCTTGATGCCTTGATAAGCTCCTTTCCTGAGGACGGCTCACCTCTCACAGTTCTGGGCGACTTTAACCTCCCCACGTCTACCTTTGACTCTTTCCTCTCTGCCTCCTTCTTTCCACTCCTCTCCTCTTTTGACCTCACCCTCTCACCTTCCCCCCTACTCACAAGGCAGGCAATACGCTCGACCTCATCTTTACTAGATGCTGTTCTTCCACTAACCTCATTGCAACTCCCCTCCAAGTCTCCGACCACTGCCTTGTATCCTTTTCCCTCTCGCTCTCATCCAACACCTCCCACACTGCCCCTACTCGGATGGTATCGCGCCGTCCCAACCTTCGCTCTCTCTCCCCGCTACTCTCTCCTCTTCCATCCTATCATCTCTTCCCTCCGCTCAAACCTTCTCCCACCTATCTCCTGATTCTGCCTCCTCAACCCTCCTCTCCTCCCTCTCTGCATCCCTTGACTCTCTATGTCCCCTATCCTCCAGGCCGGCTCGGTCCTCCCCTCCCGCTCCGTGGCTCGATGACTCATTGCGAGCTCACAGAACAGGGCTCCGGGCAGCCGAGGCGGAAATGGAGGAAAACTCGCCTCCCTGCGGACCTGGCATCCTTTCACTCCCTCCTCTCTACATTTTCCTCCTCTGTCTCTGCTGCTAAAGCCACTTTCTACCACGCTAAATTCCAAGCTGCTGCCTCTAACCCTAGGAAGCTCTTTGCCACCTTCTCCTCCCTCCTGAATCCTCCGCCCCCTCCCCCCCTCCTCCCTCTCTGCAGATGACTTCGTCAACCATTTTGAAAAGAAGGTCGACGACATCCGATCCTCGTTTGCTAAGTCAAACGACACTGCTGGTTCTGCTCACACTGCCCTACCCTGTGCTCTGACCTCTTTCTCCCTCTCTCTCCAGATGAAATCTCGCGTCTTGTGACGGCCGGCCGCCCAACAACCTGCCCGCTTGACCCTATCCCCTCCTCTCTTCTCCAGACCATTTCCGGAGACCTTCTCCCTTACCTCACCTCGCTCATCAACTCATCCCTGACCATTGGCTACGTCCCTTCCGTCTTCAAGAGAGCGAGAGTTGCACCCCTTCTGAAAAAACCTACACTCGATCCCTCCGATGTCAACAATTACAGACCAGTATCCCTTCTTTCTTTTCTCTCCAAAACTCTTGAACGTGCTGTCCTTGGCCAGCTCTCCCGCTATCTCTCTCTGAATGACCTTCTTGATCCAAATCAGTCAGGTTTCAAGACTAGTCATTCAACTGAGACTGCTCTCCTCTGTATCACGGGGCGCTCCGCACTGCTAAAGCTAACTCTCTCTCCTCTGCTCTCATCCTTCTAGATCTATCGGCTGCCTTCGATACTGTGAACCATCAGATCCTCCTCTCCACCCTCTCCGAGTTGGGCATCTCCGGCGCGGCCCACGCTTGGATTGCGTCCTACCTGACAGGTCGCTCCTACCAGGTGGCGTGGCGAGAATCTGTCTCCTCACCACGCGCTCTCACCACTGGTGTCCCCAGGGCTCTGTTCTTGGCCCTCTCCTATTCTCGCTATACACCAAGTCACTTGGCTCTGTCATAACCTCACATGGTCTCTCTTATCATTGCTATGCAGACGACACACAATTAATCTTCTCCTTTCCCCCTTCTGATGACCAGGTGGCGAATCGCATCTCTGCATGTCTGGCAGACATATCAGTGTGGATGACGGATCACCACCTCAAGCTGAACCTCGGCAAGACGGAGCTGCTCTTCCTCCCGGGGAAGGACTGCCCGTTCCATGATCTCGCCATCACGGTTGACAACTCCATTGTGTCCTCCTCCCAGAGCGCCAAGAACCTTGGCGTGATCCTGGACAACACCCTGTCGTTCTCAACTAACATCAAGGCGGTGGCCCGTTCCTGTAGGTTCATGCTCTACAACATCCGCAGAGTACGACCCTGCCTCACACAGGAAGCGGCGCAGGTCCTAATCCAGGCACTTGTCATCTCCCGTCTGGATTACTGCAACTCGCTGTTGGCTGGGCTCCCTGCCTGTGCCATTAAACCCCTTCAACTCATCCAGAACGCCGCAGCCCGTCTGGTGTTCAACCTTCCCAAGTTCTCTCACGTCACCCCGCTCCTCCGTTCTCTCCACTGGCTTCCAGTTGAAGCTCGCATCCGCTACAAGACCATGGTGCTTGCCTACGGAGCTGTGAGGGGAACGGCACCTCAGTACCTCCAGGCTCTGATCAGGCCCTACACCCAAACAAGGGCACTGCGTTCATCCACCTCTGGCCTGCTCGCCTCCCTACCACTGAGGAAGTACAGCTCCCGCTCAGCCCAGTCAAAACTGTTCGCTGCCCTGGCCCCCCAATGGTGGAACAAACTCCCTCACGACGCCAGGACAGCGGAGTCAATCACCACCTTCCGGAGACACCTGAAACCCCACCTCTTTAAGGAATACCTAGGATAGGTTAAGTAATCCCTCTCACCCCACCCCCCCTAAGTTTTAGATGCACTATTGTTAAGTGACTGTCCCACTGGATGTCATAAGGTGAATGCACCAATTTGTAAGTCGCTCTGGATAAGAGCGTCTGCTAAATGACTTAAATGTAAATGTAAATGTAGAAGGAAGGAGAGAGGGAAGGAGAGAGAGGGAAGGAGAGAGAGGGAAGGAGAGAGAGAGGGAAGGAGAGAGAAGGAAGGAGAGAGGGAAGGAGAGAGAGGGAAGGAGAGAGGGAAGGAGAGAGAGGGAAGGAGAGAGGGAAGGAGAGAGGGAAGGAGAGAGAGGGAAGGAGAGAGAGGGGTGGAGAGAGAGGG